>NC_050535.1:6971660-6992182 GCF_002922805.2 Oryzias melastigma
GTTTGATTTGATTTGATTTACATTGATTTGATTTGATCCGAAATGACACAATACAGCTCTGTTCAATTTGATTTGATTTGATTTGATTCGATACAACACAATGCAGGTCTGTTCAGGTTGGTTTGATTTCTTTTGATTTGATTTGATTCGATACGACACGATTCAGTTTTGTTTAGTTTGGTTTGGTTTGGTTTGGTTTGGTTTGATTTGATTTGATTTGATTCAGTTCGATTCGATACAACACAATGCAGGTCTGTTCAGGTTGGTTTGATTTCTTTTGATTTTATTTGATTCGATATGACACGATTCTGTTTTGTTTAGTTTGGTTTGGTTTGGTTTGATTTGATTCAATTCGATTCGATTCGATTCGATTCGATTCGATACAACACAATGCAGGTCTGTTCAGGTTGGTTTGATTTCTTTTGATTTGATTTGATACGACACGATTCAGTTTTGTTCAGTTTTATCTACATTTCTCTTCAGTATGGTTTCGTTTTAATTTATTTTATTTCGTTTTGTTCTGTTCTGTTCAGTTTAATACGACACAATATGGTGCATAATGATGCAGTTCAGTTTGATTTGGTTTGATTTGATTTAGTCAGATATGACACAATTCAGTTCTGTTCAATTTGATTTGATTTGATTTGATACGACACGATACATTTCTGTTCATTATGGTTTGGTTTGATTTGATTCACTTTTCAAAAACATTTTTTTATTCTGTTTTAATTTATTTTGTGTCGTTTCGATTCGATTCAATACGATATGATATTGTTCTGTTCTGTTCGATTTAAAACGACATAATTCTGTTCTGTTGAGTTTGATTTGATTTGATTCAATTCGATTCAGTTTGTTTCAAGTGGAATTAAACTAAAAAGTGAACTAATAATAAATCGATTCAATGAATGCACTGAAACTGTTTTCCTCTCATCTGTGTGGGTGGTTAAGTCTGGATTCAGAAAACCATCTGTTGTGGAGTACAACAACATTCCTCTCTGACCTGAAACCACCATAATAACTCTTGACGTGTCGACAGGGGATCATCCAGCCGTTGAGGGGAGACAGTTGGTGGACTCGGTGGGTGGTGGACAAGGTGTAACTCTGACATCCATTCAGATTTACACCTGAAATCAACTTGAAAATGGATCAAACCTGACACAACACATGTAATAAATTCACAAAATGAGTTCATTTTTGCCTCTCAGTGATTTGAGGAACTACTTCAAAAGAGAAGATTGTTTTAGTTTATTAATCTGTAGAAAGCAAGTGAAAAACATCCATTGCTACCAGACTATAGATCATTGTCCTCACCCGTAAAAGAAACAAGTCGTCGCTTTAAGTCCCTCTATGAGAAATGGCTGGAGGCAGGTACAGACTCAAGTCTGGAAATTGCAGGGTTAAAGCAACCTGAGGCCCCCAGAGGCGCCGCCAGCCTGGAACATTCCTGTGTTCCAGTTTTCAAACTCCGCTGACTTAATTCTCCAATCAGGTTCAGCGTCTTGTGAAATCCAAGTTTCCTGAAAAAGGATTGTAAAAACAGTTCATCCTCAACATTTTGACAAGAGTTTAAAGCTGATAAGTGAGACTTAAAATAAAAAAGAAAAGAAGAATATGAGCGTGTTTACACTTTGAGACAAACTCACCTGTGATTCACCTTAACGCACTTCCTTGTACAAACAGCAAACAAGTGGCAAGGTCAGTCAACAGGCTTGTTATTCTTGACCTTTGTGGGGACAAATCGCATTTCTGTGCGCTTTTGTTGCAGTCATTATCACGTCTTGGAAAGTCGGCTCATCATTTTGCAATTCTAAGAATGTAATTCTCAACGTCCAATTAACCAGGCAGGTTAGAAAAATACACCCACACACGAGCAAAGAGCAATCCGGCTACAAGAGGCCTTTCTGTCATTCACAGGGAGCCTTAAAGTAATAAAAAAAAAGTGAGTCGGGTTCAGATTGAGGCATTAGGCAGGAAGAGGAGGAGTTGGCGGAGAGGAGAGTTGAATAGAAGGTGATGAATGAGATGACTCAGGGCAAAGAGAGAGAATGAAACAGAAAAAGAGGAGTGGATTTTAAATTATACGGTGGCTCATGTCAGAAGTTGTGATTAGTAGCTTGGACAGGTGTGGTGAGCGGGACAGGAAATAGCAAAAAAAAAAACAACAAATGTCAGAAATGGAGCCAAAACGTCAGTCCACCAGCCAGGCAGAAAGGCAGGTATTGTGAGGTAGAGAAAGTGAAAGAAGCTGAAAGTGCTCGTAAACGGAATCAAACCGCCACAGGCGGAGCGGCACGCGTGTCTAGCGCATGGATGACATGTCTCCAAATTCATGCCATTCTTGTGATGACTGGCGCTCCGCCAAGGAAAACGCCACTTCTGGAGAAAAATAACAAAAGAGGAGGAAGGAGGAGTGAGGCCGGACGACACACACAGACTTCAGGTCGGCATCTCCTCCCAGCTCAGACAAACTTCACACTGAACACTCCTAAATTAAGTTTAAAAGCACATTTAATAACACATAAAATGAAAAAAAATCACATCTAAAGTATTCTCAAAAGTTTTGATTACTTATTTGGTTAGTTAACTTCAAAAATACCTTTTTTTTTTTTTTACTCTGTAAACAAAGACAGCAAACTAAAATAACAAAACCCAGCAGTATAAGACTACTGAAGATAAAGAGGAAAAAAGGATAAAATGAAATAAAGAAATAAAGCCATGTCGACATGGCTGCCTAAACAAAAAAACCTAAAGAAAACAAATAAACAAAGCCTGTAAACTAAGACTACCAACACCAAACTAAAATAACAAAACCCAGCAGTGTAAGACTACTGAGGGAAAAAAGGATAAAATGAAATAAAGAAATAAAGCCATGTCGACATGGCTGCCTAACAAAAAAAAAAACCTAAAGAAAACAAATAAATAAAGCCCGTAAACTAAGACTACCAAGGTCCAAACTAAAATAACAAAACCCAGCAGTATAAGACTACTGAGGACAAAGAGGGGAAAAAAAGAACAAAAAAATAGAAAAAAATAAAATATTATTAATAAAATATTAATATATATTATTACTTAATTATCATTTATTTAATTTAGATTAGTTACATTTATAAATTGATGTCTGAGGTGCACATATGTGATAAACTATGTAGGTTTTTACATCCCTGTTGACCTGAAGACGTCTTGTTTGTTCAACTCTACCTCCAGAATGGACAGATTTTATATGTAAAGCAAAACTTTGGTAAAAAGTTTGATCTTTTATGAGTTAAATATACATATTTTGGTTACTTGCTGCACTGAGATGATCCTGTTTGGCACATAGCATCTTTTATTTTGAAAATAAGTAAAAAAAATAAATTCTGAGAGATGCTAGGTTCTTTTTTATGCTTTTATTTGCCAAAAAATAGACAAAATTCATATTTATTATTTAAAAAAAGAAAATCAAAATTTCTTAAAAGTTAAAGTAAAACTATGTGGCTCCTTGTAGGTTTTGATCAGTAGAAAACAAACCCAAATTGTTCTTTTTCTGTTATAGGTTTCTCTTTTAGTAATCTTAAGTGTTTGAGATTTTTCCTTCTTCTGTTCGATTTTACCTTCAATTCCTCAATCGTTTCCTTGAAACTGCAGGTTATTTACTGTCAGCCTTCATTCTTCTTTGCATAACTGTCTTAAAAGTTTTCCTGCACCAGTGTTTCCCTTCTAAACATGTGCATTCGTGCAAATGAACAGAAGCGTTTTCATTTTTTTCAGGATTTCTTAAAGCCACTAAAAAAAGGGAAGTTTTGTTTGTGGTTCTGTGTTCAGCCACAGGATAAAAGCTGTTTTTGGGGAATTCAGTTAAAAAAAATATGTTTTTTTGCTGATTTTTAACAGCATCACAGGATATGACAATTTCATAATTAGTCATTCAGTAGTTATTTTTATAGTAGAAGATAATATATAAGATAAGAAATCATTTAAAATTTCTACATAAAAAGATATTTGGTACTTTAAATACCGTTCAGGTGTAAAGTTTGTTGATACAGAGTAGCTTATTTTGAGATTTTTCATATTTATGACATTTTTTTGTCCAATTCCAGTAAAATTGTATTATTTTGTTTTTGGACTGTAAAGGTATAAAAATGTATGCAGCTTTACGATAAAATAGGTCATTTTTAATTCAGAGAAAACACCATTGAGAAATGTTTCTTTCGTTTTCATTCTTAATCTTCACTTGCTTGCAGATGTTAAAACCGAAATCTTTCGGTTCGTCTCTTAATTTCTTAACCCCTTAACCTCTGAATTTGAAAAAAAAATATGTAGATTTTGGAAGCAAAGTGGTTTGTCGCATATTTGTGACATTAGGCATTAAGGGGTTAATTGACTCAATTTTCTACAGAAAACACATGACGGGTTTTTGAAATTTCCAGTCTGTAAATTGGTTCTCGCTCATAACATTTTCAGTCTCACTATGGTGCACTTGTGGAGGGGGGGGGCTCCACAGGTATGCCGTCTGCTCGCCCACATGCAGACAGCGCGAGTGTCGGCTGAGGATGATTCGTCTGTGTGTTCCGGACATAGCTGTGTGACAGCCAGTACCAGAGAAAGCCTCGGGCCCCCCGGGGGGGCATGACACCGACACAACAAGCAATCTCCAGAATCAGGGGAGAAAAGGGGAGGGAGCACGAGAGGAAAGGGAGTGTATCTGTCTGTTGCACACTCAGACACCTTCCCTCCTCCGCAGTCAGTCTCACTTTTGTACACAAGATATTGAGATCGGACGCAGAGCAGCCACCGGTTGCTCACAGACACTCAGAGGAGAGCACAGACAGCCTGCCTTATGTGTGGCTCCTCTCAAGGCTTCACAGTAAGTCTATCTCAGAAAATTGATATGTGCTAATTTGGGGGATTTATTTATTTATTTATTTATGTATTTTCAGAAGTAACAGAATTTGTGTTATCTATTTTATTTTCTTTGTACGGCTCTCCAAAAAAAGAGAGATTTGAGATAAAAATGTGCTTTCTAGAGTCTGTTACACGTTGTCCTGTGCACTTTTGACTCATGTCCTGATTTTCAGAAATACTTTTTCTGCTGTGTCACCAGTTTCGGGGGTTTCAAAGTGAGCTGTCACACTTGTGACAGTCATTCCGAGTCAGCTGTGGCGACAGACTTCAGAGGAAAATCGTGTGAAACACTTTAATCTGACCTCCGTCTCTCTTTCTTTCTTTTTTTTTTTTTTAAATTCATTGAAGCATGTCTTTCACTTTTAGGTTGAATTATCTCTGTAAAAAGCACGATATCTTGAATGGTAGTAAATGAAATTTCATTCCTGATAGATGTTGCAAGAAGCTTATCAATCTTAGCCTCTTCGGCAAGCTGATAGCCCAATAAAGAAGCAAGTTTTCCATCGTTTCCCTTCTTTGATCCTATCAGTCAGGTCTCTTTTGTCAGCGCTGAGGTGAATGACAACAATCTGCATGAGAGACGAGGGAGAGGCAGCAATGAACAGACAGAATGAGAGCCCAGTCCTGGCTGGGGGCCAAGTGGCAGTCAGTTCAGAGGAAGTCTGCTTGATTCACTGGGAGAGCTTGTTTCCTTGTGAAAGTTGTCCTGCCCCTGGACAGACATGCAAAGGAACCTCCCTCGTAGCCCCTGGGTTGTGATTCACAGAGTGACAGGATGTATGGGCCAGTGGGGCCAGTAGAAGCGTGGAGGTTCTCTTTTGAAGTTTGTTTGTCCGGTTGTAGCAGCTGATGGGAAAGTCGGATCCTTCATTCCAATTTGCTCCTCTACAAGTTCCAATTTGAATGGGTTTTAATTCCAGGTTCTTTGAGCATCTATTTTAGAAAATTATTCTTCTTTTGAATTAATTTTTTATGGTCCTGCTCCAGAAATCCTAAGCAACACGATTCTAAAATATCCCACCTGAGGAGTTACCACCTGCTAATGGTGACTGTAGACCAGCCAAATGAAGGACAACATTTGGTCAAAGCTTCTTCACAGTAAAAGGTCCACAGATCTGGAACACCATCCCAGATCTAAAACAATTTACCTGTAAAGGAAAACACTGGCTTAAGTCCAAACAAGCCAGTGAACATTAGATCCATTGTTTTGCTTGTGTTTTGTTGTGATTGTTCTGTACTGATGCATGTTGTGCGCTGGTGTTTGTGTCTCTGTTGTTTGCTGCTTTTTTATTTATTCCCATGGACCTGGTCTGCAAATTAGCTGTTAGCTAGATGGCCTGTGGACTTAGCATCGGTTGAAGTTAAAGTTATGACAATGTTTTTTTGTCCTGTCACTTTTAAGTAATTAAATAAATGGATCGTGGATCGACCATCTATGGATCGTTGATCGATCATCTATAGATCGTGGATCGACCATCTACAGATCGTGGATCGACCATCTATAGATCGTGGATCGACCATCTATGGATCGTGGATCGATCATCTATAGATCGTGGATCGACAATCTATGGGTCGTGGGTCGACCATGTGTTGATCGACCACCCATAGATCGTAGATCGACCATCTATGGGTCGTGGATCGACCATGTGTGGATCGACCATCTATTGATTGTGGATCGATCATTCATAGATCGTGGATCGACCATCTATAGATCGTAGATCGACCATGTGTGGATCGACCATCTATTGATTGTGGATTGACCATCTATAGATCATAGATCGACCATCTATGGGTCATGGATCGACCATGTGTGGATTGACCATCTATAGATTGTGGATCAACCACCTGTGGATCGTGGATCGACCATCTGTAGATCGACCATCTATAGATCGTGGTTCGAACATCTATGGATTGTGGATCAACCATCTAGTGATTGTTGATTGATCATTTATAGATCGTGGATTGGCCATCTATGGATCATGGATCGACCATGTGTCAATCGACCATCTATAGATCATAGATCGACCATCTATTGATTGTGGATTTATCATTTATAGATCGTGGATAGAGCATCTATAGATCGCAGATCGACCATCCATAGATCATAGATCGACCATCTATAGATCATAGATCGACCATCTATGGGTCGTGGATCGACCATCTATAGATCGTAGATCGACCATCTATAGATCGTGGATCGACCATCTATAGATTGTGGATCGACCATCTATGGATCATGGATCAACCATCTTTGGATCGACCATCTATAGATCCTGGATCAACCATCTGTTGATCCACAGTATGCTAAAACAACATCTAAGCACTTTTTTGTTTTGTTTTGTTTTTGCAGGCCTCTTCACATGAATCCACCACAGCCATGTTAGCCTCAGAAACATCTCCAGAAGGCTTACCAATGCCAGAAAACCAGGATGTAGATATGACATCGTGGAGTGAAAAGGATTTTGAAGACAAGTACATATACACAGTGAAAGACCATCCTCTAGAAGAGTCAGAAAACAGCTGCAAAACACGAGCAGAAAGGTCTCTACCAAGAAACCTTGCCCTAAAACGGTGCCACAATCCGAAAGAGGTGAGTCGGACGCTCAGATTTTGGTGAAAAAAAAGAGAGAACCCATTTTAAAAAAAATCAAAGGAGTTTAAGTCCATGTGAGTCAGTTGTTTACGTGGCTACAGCCTGCTGTTTTCTTGCGTCACTCCAACATCCTTCCATCCTCTCATTCATTCTCTGGCGGGAAGTACTTGACATGTTGTTGTCTAATTTCAGCCTTTTGTCTCTGCTGTGGGTATCAAGGCAGAGATGGAGACAATAGCCTTCAGCGCTCAGGGCAAAATATAACCATTAGTTATTCCAGTTCAAACGGAAGAAAGTTGACGAATAACTAAGAGGATTGGTTGTGTGGACTAAAATCTAAACTTAACTCTCTTGATTTAAGAGAATAAAAACTTTTGACTTAAGGTATAGTTCAGTTAGGGATGGGCAACTCCAGGCCTTAACTGGCTGGACACACCTGAACCAGGTAATCAGTCGTGAGTAGGGTTTGGAAATCTGGAAATCACTGCGGCCCTCGAGGCCTGGAGTTGCCTATCCCTGGTTCAGATCATCATGTTAAAATGAAAAGTAAAAACTGTCTTTTCTCAGATTTTCTCATCTTTCTGTTCCTCAAAGATCAAAGACAGCATAGGTTACCATCGCTTAGGGCTTTTTTGCCTTTTAACTTGTCGGGGTGTGACCATGACACCTTATCCACTCTTCTTCAACCTGTGGGGTTGAGATAAAGAGGAAATTTTGACACCTGCAGGTAGCAGAACAAGAGTTTTAGATTTGTAGATGTTGGAGATAAGTCAGGGTGTGAGATATGCAGTACATGAGGAAGCAAGATTCTTAATGTTGTTCTTTCTTTCTTATCGTCAATATTGAACAATTTCCACAGAATTTCAGTCCAGAAGTTTGATGCTTATGTATCTTGTCTTTTGAGCAGGTGCTTGGAGTCATCAGTAAAGAGCTGATCCCCAAGGGGACACGGTTTGGCCCCTTTGTGGGCGAACGCTACACCAATGAACCAAAAGACGCCAACAGGAAGTACTTTTGGAGGGTGAGAATAATGCCTTTTTGTGGCGTTTACCTACATTTACATTTCTAAATGATGCTAAAGATGCAGCTTGGACTGCAGGTTAGCAGTTGTGGTCAAAGTAATCGCTTGATACACATTATGCTGCACATAAAGAAGCGCTTGGTTGAGGTCACACGCACTCACACACGCATCCGCACACACAGCTGTTTGGTTTCAATGACGCAGCGGTTCTCCTCTCCCCACTTCTCTCAGCCGTGGTAGCTCTGCCAGTAAATACACCATACACATGTCCGCACTTCTCCAGGCTCTCACACTCTCACACTGACTAAGCGAGGAAGTGGCTTCAAGACTCAGAAGCCTGAAGTTACAAATCAGCAGCATTGGGGCATCTTTCATTACCCACACGCTCCTGTGCAATCCTGCTCTTTAGAGTCAGCAGTCACGAAATCCTCCGACACCAACCCAACCGTGCAACAGCCACAACACAAAAAGCCACAAAGGTACGATCCAGTCATACGGAGAAATTCTCGTTCAGAGTTACTTTTAAGCTCGAGATGACTTACACACGCAGTATCTATCTCAGCTGAAACAGAGCAAAGTATTTACCATAAAGACGTGAGGAAACTATGACATAATTGGCTCACTTTGTGAATGTGTCATCGCTGACTGCATTGTCTTGCCACTCTTACTGGTTGTCTCTCGCTTAAGGTGTTCCTGGGGAGGAACCTGCACCACATCCTGGATGGTTTAAATGAAGAGCGCAGTAACTGGATGCGGTACGTCAGTCCAGCTCGCGCCGCCCAGGAGCAGAATTTGGTCGCATGTCAAAGCGGCTTGGACATCTATTTCTTCAGCATTAAGCCGCTTCTGCCAGGTCAGGAGCTCAAGGTGTGGTACTGCTCCGAATTTGCCCAACGCTGTCACTACCTACAACTGGAGCAGCTGATGGTCAACGAAAATGGTAAGTGTTAAACCGTGCGTTTCAGACAAGCTCCTGTAAAAGCTGCTCAAGAACCAAGAATAATAGAAAAACACAAAAATAGTTTCTTGTATCCACAAGTGTTCACTACTGGTGGTGTTGATGGTATCTTGGCACAGATCCCTTTATTTATTTAGCTCTCAAAGAGGAAGAGAGGTAGGAAGCGCTCCAGTCACTACTTAAGCTTCCTGACAAGGTGACCCGCTGACAGATTGATATCTCGCTGAGTGTTAGCCATTTGTTCACTAAGAGCTGAGTTATCTGGAGAAGGGGGGGGGACCAACAAAAGATAAGACTTCTGCTTTTGTACGTAGATTGATGCTAACTTTGTCCAAAAAGTAGGTGAAATCCACATGCATGTTTTCGTTTTATCTGTCTGTTGTCAGCTTAGGGCTTGGCAAGTCATAAAAGATTCTTTTTTCTTGTGATTCACAAGGAGGAAGCTTTCTCTGAAAAGATATCAAGATGCCATAAAAACATGAGTAGCCCCAGCCAGCAAGGCAGAGTGGGCCGAATATGGTTTAAAAGTGGGCAGAAAATGTGGCCCCAAATGGGTTAGTCTGCAGTTTCTGTGGTGGCCCCACCAGTATTTGCCCACATTGGCTTAAGTGGGAGCTCAGTATGCTGGCTTGCTATGCTAGCCAGGTGAACAGTGTAGGAAGCGACCGAGGACTGGCAGAGCTAGCTAGCCAGCCGCCTAGTAGACAGTGTAGCAAGCCGGCGTACTGAGAGCCCACTTAAAGGGTAACCAGACAGTAAATCAACTTTTTTTGTCTGTTGACCTTTATAAATGGGGCTTTAAAGGTGCTGTCTGTTGGTCACTGACACATTTTTTTATAAATTAAAATAAAATTCCTTGTGTGCTGCCCCCTTAAGGTTGAATTCATGTATTACAGCTGACCTTTGTGATTGGTCAAGCCATGTAAGTTTCAGAAGTTTCACATCATGATTTTAAGCTCCAGTAATGATAAGAGTGATGTTTCCCAGCCCCCCCAACTGGATTGTCAAATTTCGGCTGTGGGTGGAGTCAGCCTCCTACTTCCCTGTTTGGTTACCCTCTCAGCCAATAGCATAGCAAGCTAGGGAGGACCAGGAGAGCTAGCTCGCTACGCCAATTGGCTTCAGTGGGCACTCAGTAAGCCGGCTCGCTATGCTAGCCAGCTGCCTGGTGGTCAGCATAGCGAAATAGCTCTGCTAGCCCCTCGCTAGCTCGCTAAGCTGTCCACTGAGCGACTGGCTAGCATTGCCAATGGGGCATTCTTTGTAATGTTTGTATAATGTATTGGTTACTTGATGAAATAGGAATTTTCCACTTTATCAAGAACTATGTGAAATCTGTTGGTTTTTGGTCACATTAAGATAAAAAGTTATTTCCTCTTTTAATGTCTTCTTCTTTTACTAACACAACAGATCTCTCCACATATATGGGTAATCTATTGTATGTGGTAACAATAGAGAAAGTCTGTGTTGTGTTCAGAACCTAATTGATTTTATTGTGGTGTATTCTTTAAAAAGTTAAAGTTTTTATGTTGTTTTACTCTAGAAGAAAGACTGTGTTGCACCTTTTGCAAGCTTCTGAATGCATCACAAGTATCCTCACCCCATTGTTTGTTTGTGTAACAGAACAGAGAACTGCTCATGAGAAGCCCTCGGGTAAAAGAGGCCACAGCGTCTCCGAAATCCTCAGAGAAGAACCGGCTAAGTCCCGGCCGACCCTCCCCGGACGACTGGACGACTCTTCTCGAGTTTACATCCCAGCAGTTCTTCCCTTGTGTCCCAGTGTCCTTTACCCAGTTCAACCCATGTCAGAGTCTATCTACAACCATGGATATGTACCACTGCCCTCCTGCAGTCCTCCCACAGCCAAAAGGCCAGCACTAAGCATTTCTATACCCACAAGCCTTCACTTTGCTCTGCAGCCCAGTCAGGCCTACCGAGAATCCTCTGCGCCAGATCGCATACCCTCTGCCTTCAGGCGTGGTCCGTTTCCACTGCCTCATTACTCACTGGGTCTTCTACCTCATTCATACTCATTTTACAGTGATCGACTGAAACCTCCCTTTGCTGTGTCATCTAACCTCTCGCCTTTTGACGGCTATGCAACGCTTCTAAACCCTTTAGCGAGTGACTGTAAAGGTTTGCGACAAGTGCCATCCAGCTCTAAGTCAAATATCAAGTCATCAGTCGAGCAAAAAGACAGCAAGGACCTCACATCTAAAAGAACAACCTACCTCAGGAGCACCTCTGATGAACTCAGAGTTTTGAAGAGCTCACCTCGAAGGAACGCTGAGATGGACCTCCCTGTGCCTTCCAAGGCTGGCATCTCGCCCGTCAACACAGAACTCTGTGGATCACTGCCTTCTTTTGCACCTGGAGGATGTTCTCCACCAGCTGGCATGGGAGCGTCCTCCAGCTGCCTCCCTTCTAAACCTACCTCCGCAAGTCAAAGCATTACAGAGGATTCATTGGACCTGAGCAAGACCAAGCAAGAGGGGCAAAGCATAGGCTACAAGACTCTGTCCTACCCTCTTACCAGAGAGAACGGAAAGATTCGGTATGAGTGCAACATCTGTAAAAAAATCTTCGGACAACTTTCCAACCTCAAGGTGAGGTCATTTTCGTTGGAAAATACCATCCAGAAGATTAACAGATTTTTTTTTTTGCAAAACCTCATGAATACTGAACTCCAATATGCTGTCTCCAGGTTCACTTGCGAGTTCACAGTGGTGAGCGCCCATTCCGGTGTCAGACCTGCAACAAAAACTTCACACAGCTGGCACACCTGCAAAAACACTACCTGGTTCACACAGGAGAGAAGCCCCATGAGTGCAAAGTAAGGCAACACTTAACTCCTTTGAAAACCGATATGCAAAAATACAGACTCTACCCAGTGAACATTTAAATGTGGGGCCCATATGGTTTACCTTTGGGCTGAATTGGTGGGCCCCAGGTGGGTTTGTCCGCAGATTCCATGGTGGCCCCATCTGTGTTTGCCCACATTGGCACTCTGTAGTCTGACTCGGTAGACCACATGTGTCAAAGTCAAGGCCCGGGGGCCGGATCCGGCCCTCCAGATCATTTTATTTTATTGCTATTAATGGCTGGATGTTATCTTGCGCTTATTTCGAACTTGTATAATTTTGACAAAATATATTTTTATGGAGAGTAAAATATTAAAGTTATTTAAGATTGAAGTTGATTTATTCTGGAATAATATTTCTGCCTTTTTTAAATTAATAAATATTTTAAAAAGTTACAGTTTAAAAGTTTTAAAAAATGGGCATTCTGCTAGCTTTTTGGACTATCTTGGCATTTAGTAAGATTTTTAGGCTATTTTGGAGTTTAGCTAATATTTATGCTACATGCTAGCCATTTTGGCTAATTTAGACCTTTTTTGTCTTCTAGGCTATCTTGGAGTTTAACTAATATTTCAGCTATGTTCTAGCTGTTTTGGCTCATTTTGGCTTTTCTATTTAAGTTTTTTAGGATGTTTTGGAGTTTAGCATATGTTTACAAGCTAGCTGTTTTGGCTAACAGGCTTTTTTCCATTTTTTTGGATATTTTGAAGTTTAGCAATTTGTTTCAGCAAGATGCTAGTTGTTTTGGCTAACCTAAGTTGTTTTCTTTTAGTTTTTTGCACTAATTTGCCATTTAGCTAATATTTCAGCTGGCTTTCAGCTTCAGCATTTTTAGCTATCAATTTCAGCATCTTCAACTATCACCACTAACATCTTCAGCGGCCAAATTCAGCTTACAGGATTCACCCTAGCATTATCACCGGTAATGCTATATATCTAGTTCATAATAATGTTAAAAAGTTATGGTTTTAAAGTTTTAAAAATGTATTTTTAGTTTGTTCTATAAATGTTGATTCTGTTCGGCCCACGACCTAAGATGTGCTTGGATTTTGGCCCCTTGTGCGATTCAGTTTGACACCCCTGCGCTAGCTGTCTGGTGGGTGGCTGGTTAGCGTAGGGACCTAGACAACTGAGCCAATGTAGGCAAACACAGATGGGGCCACCATGGAACCACGGACAAACCCAATTCAGCCCAAATGTACACCATATGGAGCCCACATTGAAATGTTCGCTGGGTACCAAAAGACTTTCTCTCACATATCTTGTCTTGATCTGAAAACAGGTGTGCCATAAGCGATTCAGCAGCACGAGCAACTTGAAGACCCACCTGCGGCTGCACTCCGGTGAGAGGCCTTACCAGTGCAAGCTGTGCCCAGCCAGGTTTACTCAGTTCATCCACCTCAAGCTCCACAAGCGCCTGCACACCGGGGAGCGGCTTCACCGCTGTCCTCACTGTCCCTGTGCCTATCTCCACTACTGCAGTCTGCAGGTGCACCTTCAAGGCTTCTGCCCTCTTTCCCCCTCAGCTTCCCGCAGACACTCGCCAGAGGAGCTACATCGGGTTAACTGCGAGATAGAAAGATTTGACAGCAGCGAGGCCGCCGAGCAGCTCGAAGTGCTGTCTGCGGGGATAGATATGGACCGAGTGAATATTTTCGACCTGATAAAGAAGATACACCTGGAGGGTGCGGGAGGGGAGTTAAGCCTCTGTAAATCGCCAAAGGAGAGTTACGAGGGGCAGCTCCAACACATTAGTCCCATATGCCTGAATCCTTCAAGAATCAAACTGGAATCCAGCTGCGTTTCAGAGACTTAAAGATGCCCCGTTAATCCGGCCAAATAATCCTTACAGGTCAACTCAACAGCTGCGTATTACTGCCCTATCCGGAGAAAAGCCTTACCTCAATCATGGATTGTGTGGCCTATCGTCTAAAGGGACTGCAGATCATGAAAGGTCAAAACAGCACAGAGACAGGCTGAGCCTTGACTGATGATTTACTGTCGACATTTTTGTCTATTTATTCTCTTTATAATTTTAATCTAATGTATAAAAGCATGGAATTGCAATATTTTCTACTGTTTTTCTCGCATCTCAGGAACAACTTGCTGAAATGACAACTGAACCAGAATTATACATAAATATATTCTATGTAATTTCGGTTTCGCTGTGTGAGACTGAGAGTTTCTTTGTGTGTATTTCTGATTAAAGTGACAGCATTTCTTTAAGTATGAGTGCATGTTGTGCAAGCGGACCCAAAGGTAGAGTGACGATATAGAGGAAACCTCAGTGGCGCGTGCATGGCGTAGAAGCTTCCTTTGTGCAAGCATACTCTGAGAAACTGTTATATGAGTCTTCAGATACCCCTCCCAGCAAGTATTAACACAAAATGTACTTTAAAAATGAATAATATGATTTATTTGGAAAGACAATACCAAACCAGACAGCTTGCAATATGTCTGACATAATTTTTAGCTAAGTTCGGATTGATAAAATTGCAAATTTTTGCATAATGTGCACTTTGTACCAAAGTGTGGTTAAATACTGCAGATATCTCACACCTCACAGTGGTTGAAGGACAGACTCGCACTGTGACTCGGCACTGCAACCTCCTGTGATACTCACGTTACAACTTTAAAGGGTATCCGGTGGCAAAAGGTTCAAAGTGCCCATCCGTTGACACCAAAAGAACATGTCTGCTCATGGCCGATGATACACTGAAGATCAGGTCACACGGTGCCTTCAAGCTGCTGTCCTGCATCGTCTCCAGATGAAAACAGATGACAGAAGACATCAGAGCGGTACAGAAAGCACACAGCTATATCAAAGGAAATTTGAAGAAGGCCAAATATAAGTCTACTCAAGCAAAAAACAGATTGCATTCCATCATTTTAGAAGGTAAACCTTTGAAAAAACTCTGTAAATAAATAAATAAACAGGATGAAAACTCCCACAGAAGCAAACTCAAAAAAGGAAAAAAACATAAATATCTACTAAAATAAAAAGGATTGCAAAGTTAGTTACTGAAAAACATAAATAAGAGACAATATATTTAGCAAAATGCATGGATAAGAAAAAAATGGCTTAGAAATTGAGGAATAAAGCAGAGAAACGACTACCAGGAAGCCCAACAGCTTAATTAAAAATCCTAAAAACCCTTAAAAATCTTAAAGTCTTCCTTTTGTTTTTTTTTTATTATGATATTGCCATTTTGGCCAATTTTTTTTTAATAAAAAGTGTAATTTTCAAGGACAGTTTCTGCATAGTTCTTTAAAAATTCACCTCTAAGTTGTGGGCAAAACCGTTGGTGTAAGGCAACCCCGCCCCACTTCCCCTTTGAAGCTATGTTCACATAACCCTCCGCAACACGCGTTCAATCGCCCACTTCCAATAAAAAATCTATGTATATGCGTACTTGTGCTCTTTGGACTTTTGTGTTCAGAATGTGGGCTGGGTATCGATTATAATTTCCAGAAACGATTCAATTCACAAGATCCTGAATCAGTTCTGATTATTTTCACTTCAATTTTGAGTTTACATATTTATACACATTTGTTTAGAAATATATTAATCTACTATATGTTTTGAATATATTTAAATTGATATGATACGGTTCACATACTGTAAATGTATTCGTTTTGTATTAATCTGGTACAGTCGACCGAGCGTTAGCATTAGCTGTCCTATGGGAAATTCCATTAAACGTTAGCATCAAGCTAGCAGACTTTAGCTTTGTGCTAAATCGATTTATATTTTTCTAAATCGATGAATCGATTTTATCAACCCTAGCTTAATACAACAGAGCTCGCTAGCATGCTTCAGCAGAGCTTGATAGCTCGCTACAGAGGTTCTTACTAGCATGCTACAGCAGAACTTGTTAGCTTGCTCCAGGGGAGGACGCTAGCTTAATACAACAGAGCTCGCTAGCTCGCTACAGAGGGGCTCGCTAGCATGAAACAGCCGAGCTTGCTAGCTCGACACAGCGGAGCATACTAGATCCCAACAGATGAGCTTGCTAGCATGCTACAGGGGGGCTCGCTAGCTCGATACAGCGGAGCTCACTAGCTTGCTACAGAGGAGCTTGCTAGATCCCAACAGATCAGCTTGCTAGCATGCTACAACAGAGCTCCCTAGCTCACTACACTGGAGCTTGGTAGCATGCTGCAGTTGAGCTTGCTAGCTCAATATAGCAGAGCTCACTACCTTGCTAAAGGGGATGTTACTAGCTCAGTACAGCAGAGCTCGCTAGCTCACTACAGGGGTGCTCACTAGCTCGCTACAGGGGAGGTCGCTAGCTTGATACAGCAGAGCTCGTTAGCTCAATACAGCGGACTTTGCTAGTACACTACACTGTCCGCCGGACAACAAGCTAGCATAGCGAGCCTCACTAAGTGCCCACTGAAGCCAAACCCAAAAGCCAAAAGACAAACCTTTAGAGACCCACATTTTCTGACACTTTTTAACCATTTGACCTTGGATGCAGCTTCAATCGAGCATAAAAGCCAGATGTATGCAAATATATGCTAATTTAAGCTTAATTTTCTAAAAAAATATGTCCTGTATCATGTGAGAAATGGCACAAGAACACGTCAAAAACACAATTTTCATCTTTATGGTTCTTTATAATAAATGTACTTCATAATATCCAGAACATAAAGGAAATGATAGAATGAGAAGCATAAGTTTCAGGTGTGCATGTTTCCATCAGGACGGAAGCGTCGCCCCTTTAAACCTCCCGCTGACGTCACGTATGTTGACGGGGGGGCTGGCAGCGCGAGGAGAAGAAGAAGGGAGCGGATGTACCCGGGGTGGATGGAGGGAGGATGCTCGGGATGATGTCGCCGGTGTTTTTCGCCCCCACGTAACCGCAGCATGATGAACGCCGCTGCCGGAGCGGTGGCCCGCAGGATGCCGTCCGCGGGGCGGCGGAGCGGCTGCTGGATCGCGTGGTGTCACGCGGTTCTGTTCGGCGTGTCGGCGCTGGTTATCGTAGCCGAGCGGAGCGCGCGTAAGTGGGGATAGATGCTAAACTGCTGGTAATCTAAGAAGAAATTTAGATTTAAATAGCCTTTTTCTTTAAAAATATATGTTGTTTATTGATTGGAGGGGAAGCAGCGTTTGTCAGTGATGGAGCTCTGTCAGCATCATCAGAGGATGCTGTGGTACAGGGAGAGCCGGATGCTGCTGACTCCAGGTGGACCCAGGGTGGATGTGGGACCTCCAGGGGTCACCTATGATGGCCACATAACAAAAAAAACTTAAACCTTTACTGCATTTTCCCCACATTTATAAATACGTCTTCCACCTCTTAACTCATGCATCCATTTCCTATTACAAATGACTAAAGTCAATATAAGCATGGATGGAGAAGCATAACCAGCACATGTGTGGAAGCTGAGAAAGAAGCATTGCAGCACATTTGCAGATCGGTCAGGCAAGGTCAGGATAGAACAGGTGACAAAGTCAAGGCCCGGGGGCCGGATCCACCTGTTAATAATGGCCCGATGTTATCTTGCCCTTAATTTTAACCTTCATAATTTGATTTCATAATTTAATAATCTTTAAAATATATATTTTATGACTCTAAAATATTGAAAGTTATTTAAGGTTTAAGTTGTTTTATTCTGGAATAATATTCCTACCTTTATATTATTCATAATTATGTAAAAACGTTACAGTTTTAAGGTTTTAAAAATTAGCATTCTGTGATCTTTTTGCAAAATTTTGGCATTTACTACGATTTTTTAGGCTACTTTGGAGTTTAGACAATATTTCAGCTGCATGCTAGCTGTTTTGGCTAAGCTAAAATTTATTTTTATTTATTTTTTTAGGCTAATTTGATATTTAGCTAGTACTTTAACTGGTTATCAGCTTCAGCGATTTCAGCAATTAGCTTTAGCGTTTCAGGCTGTTTTGGAGTAATATTTACATGCTAGCTGTTTTGGAAAATTGAGGCTTTTTCATTTTTTGTTTTTTTGTGTCCATTTTGGAGTTTAGCTTATATTTCGGCTACATGCTAGCTGTTTTGGCTAATTTAGGCTCTTTTCAGTTTTTTTTTTTTTTTTTACACTGTTTTGAAATTTAGCTATTTTTTCAGTTACATGTTAGCTGTTTTTGGCTACTTTTTTTAGGCTGATTTGAGATTTAGCTAATATTTTAGGTGGCTGTTAGCTTCAGCATTTTCAGCTATTAGGTTCTGTGATGTCAGTTATCTGTGTTTTTAGCCATAAATTTCAGCATCTTCACCTACCAAATTCAATTTACAGCATTCACACTAGGATTATTGCAGATAGCATTATATATATATAGTTCATAATTATGTTAAAAGTTACAGTTTTAAGGTTTTAAAATTTATCATTTCTTTGATCTTTTTGCACAATTTTTGCATTTTTGGCATTTAATAAGATTTTTTTTTTATATTTTTGAGTTTAGCTAATATTTCAGCTACATGCTAGCTGTTTTGGCTAAGCTAAGTTTTCTTTTTATTTAGTTTTTTAGGCTAATTTATTATTTAGCTAATATTTTACCAGGCAAATTGAGGCTTTTTCATTTTTGTTTTTTTTTTGTATCCATTTTGGAGTTTAGCTAATATTTCGGCTAAATGCTAGCTATTTTGGCTAATTTAGGCTTTTTAAAAGTTTTTTAGGCTAATTTGGAGTTAGGCTAATATTTACACGCTAGCTGTTTTGGCTAATTTAGGCTTTTTTAAAGTTTTTTAGGCTAATTTGGAGTTTAGCTAATATTTAGACGCTAGCTGTTTTGGCTAATTTAGGCTCTTTTCGGTTTTTTTATGCAGTTTTGAAATTTAGCAATTTTTTTCAGCAACATGCTAGCTGTTTTTGGCTAACCTAAGTTTTTTTTAGGCTAATTTGGAATGTAGGTAATGTTTTAGCTGGCTATCAGCTTCAGTGTTTTTAACTATTAGCTTCAGCATTTTCAGCTATTAGGTTCTGTGATTTCAGTTATCAGCGTTTTTAGCTATCAATTTCAGCATCTTCACCTACCAAACTCAACTTACAGCATTCACACTAGCATTATTGCAGATAGCATTATATATATAGTTCATAATTATGTTAAAAGTTACAGTTTTAATGTTTTAAAAATTTAGTCTTAGAGTGTTCAATAAAATTTCTCCGGTTCGTCCTGCAAACTAAAGTGTGTTTTGGATTTTGGCCCCTGTGCAATTGAGCTTCACACCCCTGTGCAGCATGAAAGCCTCTTTAGGCCAAGCGATGCTTCAGATTTTGGTTCCTGTGCACCGTTTGTTTTATTTGTCTTCATAAAAACACAATATTTGGGATTCCTAAACCGGTTTGTGTCTGTTGTTTGTGTGGCTCAGTGATCTACTGTATAGGGTTCTACCTGTGGAACGAGGAGACGCAGTGGGCAGGCCTCACACTCGGGCTCTTCCTTCCGGGGACAGCGGTTCAGCTGCTGAGTGTGAAGTGGTACTATGATGATGGTGACGACAGGCGATGCTACCTCTCTGTCATACACATCCTACACCTGGGCATCTTCAAAAGGTGAGATTTTCACACATTCCTGTAGATTGGCGCCAAATGACGTAGGATTTAATTCACTGATAGTTAAACTAACACTTTGGTGACTATGGATCATCAGACCTCATTGGGGAAGGGATTTCTGCTCTGAGGTTGTGTATGTCTCCCTCTTCTGGCAGGTTGTGGGACTGCATGAAGTCTGTTTTGCGCAGGCAGGGCTCTGTGGCTGAACTTGGGGTAGTTGTCATGCAGCAGGCAGATGTTGCTGCCCTTTGGGTTCTGGAGGCTCTTGTCCTTACTCTGCCTCAGAGCCTGCTGCAGGCATACGTTGTAGTGTCCACTGACGTGGGTATCACATCGCCAGGTAACTTCTCTGTCATGTCATGAAATAATTTTGATTTTTTTTACATTTTAAATATTTTAATTTTTATTTTAACTAATTTTAAAAATTTATTTTAATACATTTTGTAATTTTTATTTAACATTTTTTTTATTTGGATTTAATCAATTTATTAATGTTAATTTAATTATTTTAAATTTTTTGCTGCTTTTTTATTTTTTAATGTAATTAATTTTTAGATTTCAATTAAATTGTTTTTTTACATTTTTATTTAATCAAATTTTAAATTTTAACTAAATGATTTTTACATTTTATTGCCACTTTTTAATTTTATTTTTTAATTTAATCCATTTTTGAATTTTAATTCAATAATT
>NC_050535.1:6992937-6999312 GCF_002922805.2 Oryzias melastigma
GCATCATGGGACAGTATGACTCTTCCCACCTCTGTGCTGTGCAGCTTTCTTCTTGGTGAGTCATTCTATCCGCAGTGTTTTTATTAGGGCTGGGTGTCGATTATGATTTCCAGAAACGATTCAATTCTGATTTTTTTCGATTCTTTTAACTCAATTTTGAGTTTACACATTTAGACACATTTGTTTAGAATAACATTAATAATGTACTGTATGTTATAAAAATATTTATATTAATCTGATACAGTTCACAAACTGTAAAATCTATTAGTGAAATATTGAGATTATTAATATCATACAGTGTTACATGGTTTCTCAAAATGAGAAATTCTTAAAAAAAATGTCAGATAATTAACATTTTAAATTAAATGTTCTGCTTCTCCTGGAGGGCATTTCAGTTCGGCCACTAGGTGGCGATCGGGCTATTGCATTATACTTTCTTCCAGAAGAAGAAGAAACGATGAGCAAAAAAACTGTTTTAGACTACAAATAGTTACTTTAAAAATGTTTTCTTATAAGAGTTTGGAAAATTCATTCAGCGTTCTAGCGAGCTCCACTGTAGCATGCTAGCAAGTTAGCGAGCTCCTCAATATCAACCAAGTAAGCTCCTCAGTATCAAACTAGTGAGCTCCACTGTAGCATGCTAGCGAGCTACTCTACAGCGAGCTCCGCTCTAACAAGCTCCTCTGTATTGAGCTATCTCGCTCTGCTGTAGGAAGCTAGGAAGCTCCTTTGTGTTAAGCTAGCTAGCTCTGCTATAGGAAGCTAGCAAGCTCCTCTGTATTGAGCTGGCAAGTTCAGCTGTATTGAGCTAGTTAGCTCCACTGTAGCATGCTAAGAAGTTAGTGAGCTCCTCAGTATCAAGCTACCGAGCTCCACTGTAGCATGCTAGCAAGGTAGTGAGCTCTTCAGTATCAAGCTAGTGAGCTCTTCTGCAGCATGCTAGCGAGCTCCACTGTCACAAGCTAGCGAGTTCCTCAGTATCAAGCTAGTGGTCTCCACTGTAGCATGTTAGCAAGGTAGTGAGATTTTCAGTATCAAGCTAGCGAGCTCCACTATAGCATGCTAGCAAGTTAGTGAGCTCCTCTGTAGCATGCTAGTGAGCTACTCTACAGCGAGCTCCGCTCTAACAAGCTCCTCTGTATTGAGTTATCTCGCTCTGCTGTAGGAAGCTAGGAAGCTCCTCTGTATTAAGCTAGCTAGCTCTGCTATAGGAAGCTAGCAAGCTCCTCTGTATTGAGCTGGCAAGTTCAGCTGTATTGAGCTAGTTAGCTCCACTGTAGCATGCTAGGAAGTTAGTGAGCTCCTCAGTATCAAGCTAGTGATCTCCACTGTAGCATGCTAGCAAGGTAGTGAGCTCTTCAGTATCAAGCTAGTGAGCTCTTCTGCAGCATGCTAGCGAGCTCCACTGTCGCAAGCTAGCGAGATCCTTAGTATCAAGCTAGTGATCTCCACTGTAGCATGCTAGTAAGGTAGTGAGATTTTCAGTATCAAGCTAGCGGACTCCACTATAGCATGCTAGCAAGTTAGTGAGCTCCTCTGTATCAAGCTAGTGAGCTCCACTGTTGCATGCTAGCGAGCTACTCTACAGCGAGCTCCGCTCGAACAAGCTCCTCTGTATTGAGCTAGCGAGCTCTGCTATAGGAAGCTAGCAAGCTCCTCTGTATTGAGCTGGCAAGTTCAGCTGTATTGAGCTAGTTAGCTCCACTGTAGCATGCTAGGAAGTTAGTGAGCTCCTCAGTATCAAGCTAGTTAGCTCCACTGTAGCATGCTAGCAAGGTAGTAGGCTCTTCAGTATCAAGCTAGTGAGCTCTTCTGCAGCATGCTAGCGAGCTCCGCGGTCGCAAGCTAGCGAGCTCCTCAGTATCAAGCTAGCGATCTCCAGTGTAGCATGGTAGCAATCTCCACTGTAGCATGCTACCGAGCTACTCTACAGCGAGCTCCGCTCTAACAAGCTCCTCTGTATTGAGCTATCAAGTTCTACTGTAGGAAGCTATCAATCTTCACATTAGCATGCTAGCAAGCGACTCTACAGCGAACTCTGTTGTTGCAAGCTCCTCTGTATTGAGCTAGCGAGCTTCATTGCAGTATGCTAGCGAGCCCCTCCGTATTGAGCTAGCAAGTTCAGCTGTATTGAGCTAGTTAGCTCCACTGTAGTGAGCTAGCGAGCTCCGCTGTCCACCGGGCGGCTGGTTAGCATAGCGAGCTAACCCACTGAGTCTCCCCTCAAGTCAATGTGGGCAGACCCAGGTGGGGCCACCACAGAAACTGCAGATAAACTTATTTGGGGCCACATTTTCTGCCCCCTTTCAAACCGAATGAGCCCACTTGGCCTTGCTGGCTGGTTCCTAGTAAAGATGTTCATTTAGTCAGCAATGTATGTTTACCTCAACCAAGCGTTAGCATTAGCTGTCTTATGGGAAACGTTAGCATCCAGCTAGCAGATTTTACAGATTTTAGCTTTATCTGCTAAATTGATTTATATTTTTATGAATCGATTATTGATCTATTAAGCTAAAAAAAATGAATCGATTTTATCAACCCAGCCCTATTTTTAAACTTGTTATAATTTCATTGGAAATAAATGGCATTAGAGTTTCATAAAAGTTAAAATAGTAAAATAGTGTTGTAAAATAACTTTTTACCTAAAAAATGTTAATTGATGAATTATATTAAATAGTTTTTCTTACTTCCAAACACTAGGTGCCACCTCCCTGGTCCTGTACTATCGGTTCCTCCATCCCAAATCCACAGAGATCTCCCAGGGAGCTAGCCGGCACCACATGGGAAGCACCTGCATAGAACAGGGCGAGTCCTCCTTCTCTCTTGGAGACAAAAGCTTGCCCCCTCCTTCCAGCCAAACCCACGGCAGCTTTTCCCTTTCGGGTGTGGCCGGCTCTCTGCTCGAGCATCCAGGAAACTGTGAGGGCCGGTCCAACAGCTCCTGCCCCTGCTACCACCACCACTGGCTCCTGATCCGCCTGGCGCTGAAAACGGGGGATCTTGGTAAAATCAACCGGGCGTACGGAGCTGGAGGAGCGGCGGCGATCCTCGACATGGACGACAACCACCAGGAGTTCAAAAGCAACGACGCCATCACCATCACGGCTGGGGGCAGCTGTGACGCCGTCTCCACCTCGGAGTCCCAGGGGAGGGGCCTGGCGCCCCTCTCAGACTGCAAGGACGAGTTCCAGAGCATAAGTGAACCCACGTCGACCGAACACCCCGACGAAGAGGAGGAGAGTCTGGAGATGGAGAGCCCGATGGAGTCGCCTGCATCGGACTTCAAACGCAGCTCACCTGAGGGCAAATCCGTGTTCGGGGACAGTCCAGAGCCATATTTCTGCCCCACAGAGTCAAGCTCAACTTTATACTTCAGCGCTGATCCGCAGTCTCCCAGCAGTGCCAGTAACCCCCGCTTGGACAGCCTCGAACTCGGAGGTCGCCTCAACTCCATCCCCAGTGACCCGGCGCTTCACAGGGACGTGCGTGGACTCATGGGCCGCGTGGGGCAACGCTGCATTTCCACTCCCAAATTGGACTTGGGAGTGTCGGACTCCAGCGTCCCTCATCTCACAGGGCCGAGGAGACAGCTCATCATGTCTCGAAGAGATGAGGAGGAACTCTTCTAGACACATCAGGGAGCAAAATCGAGCACAGCCGTGTCATCATCTGCTCAGCGTTATAGTACCAAACTTACACCTCAAATACCAATCAAAACTGCATTTAGAAAAATCTAAATATATCCTTCCTAACGTATTGCTTTAGTGCAGGGTCTGCAACCTTTCACAATAAAACCCAAAAAGCCACAACGTCTCACTTAATTGTTAAAAAAATTAACAATATGTTATCATTTTTGTCAATTAAACATTAAATGTAACTTGAATATTACAATAATTAAATTATAACATTCTCTATATCTTTATATATATATATATAAACAGTTGCAACTTATTTTATTTTTAACAACAGCACACACTAGTTCCTTTCAAAATAAAACCCGCCCTGGGTCATAAAGGTCTTTTACTTCAATTAAAAAATGCAAGAAACATGAGGTTTTTATCATGAGGATTTTGGTGTTCCGCCATCATTTTCTTCCCCTTTTCTGTCTCATATAAACACTATTTTAGTATTAGCTATTTATTAAAAAGTAAAAAGACATTTAGCATAAACAGAGCTTTTTATTGTCATTCTCTAAGATTTTTTTTGAGGCACAAAACTTAAACTGCAATTGTTCAAAACTTTAACCACTTTAGCGTAATTTACCTAAATAAAACAACGTTTGGTCACTTTATTTGACTGACTATAAATTAAAAACACAAATTTAAAGAACATTTCTACAGAATTATTGACAGTAAATTAAACTTTTTTGCTTAGTTGTTTGACATGTTAAAAATCTAAACAGAAATGACAAAACCTAAATAACTAATCTATTATGTATTCATCCATTAGCATTTTACATTGAAGCTTGAGGGCCCCAATAAAGGGATAAAAGAGCCACATGTGGCTTTAGAGCAGGGATGTCAAACTCAATCGCACAAAGGGACAAAATCCAAAACAAACAGGATAAACATTTATTGAACACTCTAAAACAAAATTTTTAAAACTTGAAAACTCTAACTTTTTAATATAATTATGAACTAGATATATAGAATTACCTGCGATGCTAGTATGAATGCTGTAAACTGAATTTGGCCGCTGAAGAAGCTACTGCTAATAGCTAAGGATGCTGAAAATGATAGCTAAAAACACTGAAACGCTAAAGCTAATAGCCAGTTAAAATATTAGCTAAATGCCGAATTAGCCTTAAAAAAAACAGGTTAGCCAAAACAGCTAGCATATAGCTGGAAAAAATAGCTAAACTTCAGAATAGCATGAAAAAGGGGGGAAAAAAACCTAAATTAGCATAAACAGCTAGCATGTAGCTTAAACATTAGCTAAATTCCAGCCCAAAAACTTAAAAAGTAAAGCCCAAATTAGCCAAAACAGCTAGTATGTAACAGAAATATTAGCTAAACTCCAAAAACAGCCTAAAAAAACGAGAAAAAAAGCCCAAATTAGCCAAAACAGCTAGCATGTAGCGGAAATACTATCTGAAGTCCAAAACAGCCTAAAAAAAATCTTAAATTCCAAAATATTCCAAAAAGCTAGCAGAATGCCAATTTATAAAATTAAAATTGTAACTTTTTTAACATTATTATGAATAACAAAAATCCAGGAACATTGTTCCAGAATAAATCAACTTAAACCTTAAATAACTTTCAGCATTTTACTTTTTATAGAAATATATTTCGTCATAATTATACAAGTTAGAAATAAGCGCAAGATAACATCGGGCCATTAATAACAATAAAATTAAATGATCTGGAGGGCCGGATCCGGCCCCCGGGCCTTGACTTTGACACGTGTTCTAGAGCCACAGGTTGCAGACCCCTGCTTTAGTAGAATCCAAAACACAAAAAAATATAATCGACAAGGGTTGCAGCTTATCAAGCAGAAAATTTAAGAGCTAAATCACCACAATAATGAACACAAGTTTTCATTTTTAGCTGTTAGAAAGTCCCAAAAAACATACTGTGCTAATGGTTCTTCTGGACTGTAGTTACATGACTTGAAGGATGATTGTTATGCAAAAACTCAATAAAAATATGCTGTTTTGGTACCTCAAAGCACACGTTAAAGCTTCTGGTTCCAAGTACCTGCAGCTATGTACTTCTGAGATGTAGGAGCCACTGGAGTTTGAACTTTAACTAAAATAAGCTTCTAAAAAGCACAAATATCCTCCGTGTCATGTGTCTGTTGCTGTGATGCTGTGATTTTTCATCAGAAAAAAACAAAAACACGATTTTAACAAGCTGTATTTTTTTGTATGATATTAAACGACAGCTTTGCGCAGGGCTTATTGTACTAACAGTTGTATTTACATGTTGATCATGTAATTGCTGGATGTAAAATTCTTGTTGGACAAAAAAATGTAATGTTGTCTCTCAGGCACTAACTTACAGATGATGCTTATGACATATTTGTAGTGATTTTTTGTGTGTTTTGATTGTTGCTACTAAGAGGAAAAAACTTTGAATTGTGGGAAAAGTAGTGAAATGAAGTGGAATTTTGTTTTGCAGCCAAATTACTGCCTATAAGACATTTTGAACTGTGAAGTGTGAAGCCACAGGTGGCTTCAAATCAGCAATAAAGAGCATATGTGTTACATGTTCAAATGAGTGGAGACTTTTGTTATTTTGGGGAGTTTTTTATTCTTTCAAAAGTAAAAAAAAATGGCATAAGGTTGATTTAAATTACTGTCAATAGAAGGAAGTTTTTTTTTTCAAAAGTTAAAAAAAAATGGTTTGAAGTTGATTTAAATTAGTGTAAATAGAA
>NC_050535.1:6999674-7003964 GCF_002922805.2 Oryzias melastigma
TTATTTAAATTACTGTCAGTAGAAGGCTGATTTTTTTTTTCTTATTTTCAAAAGTAAAAAAAATGGCTTAAAGTTGATTTAAATTACTTTGAATAGCCGTCTATGTTTTTTTCTTGGTTTTTATTTTTTTATTTTTTTGTTATTATTATTATTATTATTATTATTTTTTCTAAATGTTTAAAAATGGCTTAAAGTTGATTTCAATTACTTTGAATAGCCGGTATGTTTTTTTTCCTATTTTTTTATGTATTTAGTTATTTTTTTACTCCCAATTGTTTAAAAAAAGGCCTAAAGTTGAGTTAAATTACTTTGAATAGCCGGTTGTTTTTTCTTTTTTTTCTAAATGGCCTCAAAGGAGGTATTTATGGCACTGGCCCTTTAAGACTCCGCGCATGCGCAAACTACCGGGAAAGTTAACTCCTGAACTTCGTAGAAAGAAAATTTGTGATTTTTAAAATCACAGGGAAAAACTTGAGTGTGTTGACATGGCATTTCGCCGAAGGAACAAAAGTTACCCTTTCTTCAGCCAGGAGTTCTTAATTCAGAACCATGCCGACATTGTGTTCAGTTTGGTGATTATCATTTTGATTGGACTGATGTTTGAGGTGAGATGATTTCTGAATCTTCTTTTCTTCTTCAGCTGCTTTAGGAATGCATGTCCTTTTCTTTTTGCACCACATAACTAACTTAAGACACTTTATGTTCTACTTTATTGATATTGGAACAACTTTCGTGGGTGTTTTTAGCTGCTTGCTGCAGGTTTTGTAACCTTTTAATGTTGCTTCGCCCACAAAAGTAGCATTTTTGATTCAACAAAGTTTAAGGAAGTTTCTTCTTGAAAACGAAACTTTGCGTTTTTCACGCGTGTTTTGCAGTACCGGTTAAAACTATTTTCGTCTTGCTCGTGAAATGTATGACTAGTTAATTTGACCGCACATCAGAGATCATACTCTCTCAATATAAACCACTAAGCGCCCGAATAAGGTTAGTTTGAAAAACAAAGTTATCTCAAAAGTCATATATTTTTTACACACAAGGCAATATTCTAGCTCTAGCAAACTAACAAGCTGTAAAATTTTCCCAACTTTCAACAGTAAATCGATAAAAAACACATACCGGAAATATATCCAGTTGCCTTCAAAATAAAAGCATCCAGTTGCTTCTGGGGACAGAAAGCCATGTGCGTCTAACTGTGATATTTTATTTTGACACGCCGCAACGGAAACGGATGTAGTTTCCTGTGTAAATTGATGATATTAGTTAACTGCCACGTCTCAATATTTGAGCCGCTGCTCCTGACCGCTGTTGCTTCAGCTGTTGTTAAAGACATAAAGGAATTTGAGATTCAGAATTAAATGAAATTAAAAAGTTGAGTTAAAACACAGGTGGACATTAAGATTGTCACTCTAATTGCGAGCACACAGCTGGAGTGGAGCAGGACTTAAATGTGGGGGGATTCCCTTAATTTAGCTGATTTCAAAATAAAATACAAGGGGAGGAAACAATTTTACTTTAGATTGATGGAAACTTTTGTTACATTAATCAGAATTGGTGTAAATCTTGATTTCTGAGGGTGAACGGGTTCACTTTTTTATCCATACAGTAATTTTTTTTTAAATATTTTATACAAAATTGTTCAAAGAAGAAAGTAAAATGCTTGAAAATTAAAAAGTAAATATAAAAGTATTCATGAAAAAGTGAGGAATTTATCATATATCAAATATTACTTATATTCAGATCACGTGATTGCACTCAAATAACACACAAAAACAAAAAAAAAATGCGTTTTATTCAGGAAAAAATAACATTTTGTCAGTTATTCATCTCTGTTCCTTTTTAGTTCATTTCAATAAAGTTTTTTTCAACATATGAAAAGCCATTATTATAAATTTAATATAAATTTTAATGCACTATATTTGAAAATTAAATGTGAGACCCTTCCTTCCCTAAATGGATCATTTTTATTTCAATTTTATGAGCTACGGAAAGCATATTTGTTTGTTTGTTTACCTGATTTTCCCTTCAAAGGGAACGAAAAAGTGAATTTAATTCAATTAAATGTTTTATATAACACAATATCACAAAAGAATTGCCTCATAATGCCTTATGAGACTATTCTTTTGTGATATTGGGTTATAAATACAATTTAATTGAAATAAATTGACTTTTTTGATTCATTTGAATGGAAAAACAAAGAAATATGCTTTGAGTAGCTCATAAAATTATGATAATACTGATCGGAATATGATTCATATTAGATATGCAGCCTGGAAACTGAAAAATTGCACGTTTTTTGGAGCAAATGTTTAAATTTATGTTGTATATTTTACAAATATTATTTTTTAAATAAAAAAAATCTACTTTTTTTTTTTTTTTTCCCAGACGACAGCAAAGACGGCCATATTGTTCATTCAGCCTCAGTATAACGTGACGGCATTATCACCAGGTATGAGATGCGGCGTTAAACTAAACTAAAGACGGATTTTCTCTTCCTGACTGATCAAATCATGTGTTTCCCTCTTTTGTTGCTCAGAGGGAGAGGTGACCACGTATCTGTACGGATGGAAGGACGGCGCCACCGTTCTCTTCTACTTCTTCATCACCATTATCCTCCACGCCGTCGTGCAGGAGTACCTCCTCGACGTGAGCGCCTTATCTGTCTGGGCCGTCACGGGAGCAAACGCATGACTTTTTACTGCAGCTTTCAGAATGACGGTTATAAATGTGGCAGAACTGCAGCACTGACATTTCTAAGTCGTGAAAATGGTGCTCAAGTGAAAATAATTTTTATGCATGTATTTGACATTTTCTTTGTCTGCTTTAGTCCTTTAAATGTGATGCAAACTGAAAGAAGAGTGAGCTGAAACTGTTCACTGAGACCAGGAAATGAGCTGTTTCACTTCAGGGGTTTTGTATTCAAATTTACAACGTGGGACAGTTTGAATCACGTACTTAAAAAAAATAAAAAAAATAGTGTAATTTTTTTTGCACATTTTTTGTGTGAATGCAGAAAACACGGTGTTCTATTTCAGCTGTTATTGTTCAGAAGTAGGCCATGGAACAGGTTTTGATTTATAACCACGTCACTCTTTGTTAAGACGTCCTTAGATTTACTATTTTAAGAAAATAAATCTGCCTCAATTATTGTGACGCTTTATTTTTAAATGATTTTCTGTCCTGTTCTTGTTGCAGAAAGTGAACCGACGTCTTCACCTCTCCAAGAGCAAAAACACTAAATTTAATGAGTCGGGTCAGCTTTGTGTGTTTCACTTTGTGTCGAGCGTTTGGAGCTTCTATGTTCTCATCACCGTAAGTGACTTTTTTTTTTTTTTTTGCCTTAAATCAGGGGTGATCCAAAAATCAAAAACACACTTTAAGTCGCGGGCCGAACAGGATAAACATTTATTGAACTCTCTAAAACTACATTTTTAAAACTTTAAAAACGTAACTTTTGACATATTTCTGAACTAGATATATAGCATTATCTGTGATAATACCAGTGTGAATGCTGCAAGCTGAATTTGGCCGCTGAAGATGCTAGTGCTGATAGCTGAAGATGCTAAAATTTATAACTAAAAACATTGAAGCTGTTAGCTAATAGCTGAAAATGCTGAATCTGATAGCCAGCTAAAATGTTAACTAGATGTCAAATTAAACTAAAAAAAAAGCAACATAGGTTAGCTAAAACAGCTAGCATGTAGCTGAAAATGAGCTAAACTTCAAAATAGGCTAAAAAAAACGGTAAAAAGCCTAAATTAGACAAGATTAAAGGCATACTTGTCAAAGTCAAGGCCCAGGGGCCCTCCAGATCTTTTTTTTTTTATCATTAATGACTCAATGTTATCTTGTGTTTATTTCTAACTTTGAAAAATATATTTTTATGGAGAGTAAAACATTAAAAGTTATTTAAGGTTTAAGTTGATTTATTCTGGAATAATATTCCTGCCTTTTTATTATTCCTATTTATGTTAAAAAGTTACAGTTTTAAAATTTGGCATTCTTGTAGCTTTTTGGACTATTTTGGCATTTACTAATATTTTTTAGGCTATTTTTGAGTTTAGCAATATTTCAGCTACATGCTAGCTGTTTTAGCTAAGCTAAGTTTTCTTTTTATTTAGTTTTTTAGGCTCATTTGGTATTTAGCTAATATTTTAACTGGCTATCAGCTAGCATGTAGCTAGCTGTTTTGGCTAATTTAGGTTTTTAAGGCTTTTTTTTTAGTTTAGCTAACATTTCAGCTACATGCTAGCTGTTTTGGCTAATTTAGGTTTTTAAGGTTTTTTTTTTTTT
>NC_050535.1:7004335-7004533 GCF_002922805.2 Oryzias melastigma
AGAATATTTATTGGTTTAATAGAGATTCACTTTTTCTTTAATTATTAGTTTTTATTTTGTATATATATTTTTGACTTCTGTAGCTCTTCAGCTCTTTTAGCTATTAAAATAGCCACATGCTAACTATTTTGGCTAATTGAGGCTGCCCCCAGTTTTTTTAGGCTAATTTGGAGTTTAGCCAATATTTTAGCTGTATGT
>NC_050535.1:7004772-7007150 GCF_002922805.2 Oryzias melastigma
CATGCTAGCTGTTTTGGCTAATTTAGTTTTTTTTTCTTTTTTTTTTCGCTAACATTTCAGCTACATGCTAGCTGTTTTGGCTAATTTAGGTTTTTAAGGCTTTTTTTAGCTAACATTTCAGCTGCATGCTAGCTGTTTTGGCTAACCTATGTTTTTTGTAGTTTTTTAGGCCAATTTGGCATTTAGCTAATATTATAACTGGTTATCAGCTTCAGTGATTTCAGCTATCAACTTCACAGTTTTCAGCTTCAGCCTTTTTTAGCTATCAGTCTTATTATCTTCAGCGGCCAAATTCATCTTACAGCATTCACACTGGCATTATCACAGATAATGCTATATATCTAGTTCATAATTATGTTAAAAAGTTATGTTTTTTATAGTTTTACAAATTTAGTATTATAGTGTTCAATAAATGTTCGACCCGTGACCTAAATTGTGTTTTAGATTTTGGCCTCTTGTGTGATTGAGTACCTCAAATTGACCACTTCCTTCTGAATCATTTAATCTGAAACAGACACAGCATTAAAACCACTAATCCTATTATTATTTATTTTCTCCACACAGGAAGGATATATTTTGCATCCCAGCAGCCTTTGGGAGAATTACCCTCATTCACATCTCAGGTACGTGACAAACAAAAAACAAACTAAAGCTTAATTTATGGATGAAAGCAGAACATTATTCTGCTTGAGCTGCTTTCCTTCAGCCTGTTTCAGTTTTATGTGCTTTGGATGGTTTCATCCGAGCAGCTGGGGGGGTTGAGGGAAACGGCGCTCATTTACATTTTGATGTTTTCACTCATAAATGTGCAGAACAACAGCGGCGATAATGGAACAAAAGCAGCATGTGGAAATGTGTCATGTTTTCATTCCACGCTGACTAACAGAGCTCTACAGCTGCAGGTCTTCAAGTCAAAATGAGAATGTTGTTAGGTGGCACAAATGAATAAAGTGGACTTTTTTTAATCTATTGCTGAAGATAGTTTTAACAGCAGTTAGGATGCTGAAAAATGTTAAAAAGCAGTTTCCCCTTTTTAATATGACAAATGGTAAAATGTATCGATTGTTTCCACGCATCATTTCCTCCTACGGAAGATTGTTTCTTTTGTGATTTTTTTTTTTTTTAAGAATGATGACAATTTTGAAATTTGTGAAAAAGCTGAAACTTAAAGCAAATCCTCCTTGTTCTCCAGGTTCCAGGTGAAGTTTTTCTACCTCACTCAGCTGGCCTACTGGCTCCACGCCTTACCGGAGCTCTACTTCCAGAAAGTACGCAAGGTCAGTGGAGAGTCCATGGGAACTGGAGGGGCTGTGGAGCGTGACGCGATAAGCTCTGTTTATTGTTCAGCCTTTCGGGGGGAATTGGATAAATTCTGCACAAAACAAGAGAAAAAAAACCCCCAAAAAGTGTTGAATTTTTAATTTAAACTTTGATTTTCTTCGTTTTAGGAGGAGATTCCTCGCCAGCTCCAGTACATCTGTCTGTATCTGCTGCACATATCTGCAGCCTACTTGTTAAAGTCAGTATTTTTAACAAAAGTATCATTTTAATCCTAAAATAGCTTGTTTTATTGACCCCCATGTGTTTCTTTTCATGTCTAGTTTGACTCGTGTGGGTTTAGTACTCCTGTTCCTCCAGTATTTATCAGAGCTCGGCTTCCACATCGCCAGACTCTTATACTTCACCGACGAGAACCACCAGAAAATGTAAGTTGCTCGTCCTGAGTTTGAGCGTCTTCACCGCCTGGCTCTGATGGAATGGCGTGTCGTTCCGGGCAGGTTTGACCTGTGGGCGGTCAGCTTCGTGTTCACGCGGATGGCCACGCTGACCCTGATGTTCCTCTCCGTGGGGTTTGGTTTGGCTCGAGCTGAGAATCAGGGGCTGGACTTGGAGATGGGCAACTTCAATACCGTGCTGATAAGGTAAAGAGTCCAACGTCTGTGGATAATGATTCATTTTAAACCCAGTTTCTGGAACTCTTAAACTTTTGCATAGTTTGTTTTTTTAGCATAAATGTGCAGGAATGAGTTTGCAGTAAAATATAAATGTCACAATAAAAGCTCCTGGACTGGACACTTCACATTTATCATTTCTTAAAGTCCCCCTCTGATGAAAATCAATTTTTTTAATTTTTAACATGTATGTTTGGCACTTTACTTATAAAAGAGAACAAATGTAATAAGAAATTATTTCGTTTTTGCATTTCTGAGTATTTTTTCCTTTAAAATCGCTGTCAATCAAACTGTGGCTCTGTTTGAATTAACCCTTTAACCTCCTGCTCAATTAAAAGATGAAAAATATTTAGAAAACATGTTTTTAAAAGTATTGATTTTATGTATTACTCCCCAACGTATGGAACCCCTAAAGGGAATTTGAAG
>NC_050535.1:7007329-7074452 GCF_002922805.2 Oryzias melastigma
CCATACCAAGGCAATAAGTAATGGAATAAAATACATTTTCTTGTGTTTTTTTTTATTATTTATTTTTTGGGTGGTTAAAAAGGTAATAATCCTTCTTTAGTCACTTCTTTATGGGAGGGGATCAGGGGCGGAGCTGCTCTGTCCCAAAAGCCACGCCCCCTCAGAGGAGATTTTGGAAACAGAGGCTTCAGATCTACACGAAAAATGGCTTTTTAAGACATTTAGATTGTGGGATTTTGGTGAAAAACTTCATAATCATAAGTTAAACACTACAGGGAACGTTTTTTTTAAATAAAATAAATTGTCATATGGGGAGTCTTAAGTATATTGCAGCTTTTTTACTTTCTGATTTGAGAAGTAACAGATGGAAATACTTCAATTGGTCTTCTCACAGCCAGAAATGAGAGTAGCATTAACTAATTTCCACTTCAAGCTCCTGTTTTTTCCTCGTCCCCCTCAGGATGACCGTGCTGCTGCTGGTGTGCCTGACTCAGTCCTGGCTGCTGTGGAAGTTCATCCGCTTCCAGCTGAGGCGCTGGAGGGAGTTCAGACACGAGCAGGCTGTTCGCAAGAAGGCTGCCACCAAACAGCCCCTGCGGCCGCTAAAGAGAGACTCTCGTAAGTTCAGATCTTTACCAACGTTTGGTTCTACAAAAAAAATACATTTTGACTTTTCCTTCTTCGCCTCCCGGTCAGTCGGTAACCATGAAAACGGCGTTCTCAAAGCGGAGAATGGAGTCTCTCCCCGGACAAAGAAGCTCAAATCCCTTTAAAGATCGTCCGACTGGCGTGAAAAGCGGCCGTAGCCGCGGCTGAGGTTCTCGATCAGCACCCGGGGGGGGACGCCGACGGTCGTCGAGCTTCTGGCTGAAAACGTTCTGCGATGTTCCAAAGACTGTGTCGCAGATGCTGGAATATGAAACCCAAGGAAAATCCTTTGAACAGACATTTATCCTTCTCATTGTATCAGTATTTTTTTTTTTTTTTTTTTAATGCAGCTTGCAATCCCATCATAAAGCAGATAATGTATGCAGTGATTTACATAGTAAAATGAGCATCCTCAAACTTAAGTACTGTACTGGTTGTTGTTTTTGTTAGTCCACAGAAAAGTGTTACTGATTTTTTTTTTTCTGATAAAACTGTACATGTGTCACTTATCACTTTCCATTAAGTATGTTGGATAATACTGCATGCCATTCCATTTCTGATTTATTTTTTATTTGTTTGTTAATTACTTTATTAAATAATACAAAGTGGATTTTTAATTGTGTGATATAGTGATTCTCCTGCTGCTTTCTGAAAATGTTTCTGCATATAAAACTCAAAATTTCAGCAATCTTGGTATCAAAATGTTCAGGACATTACTGCTTGTATTTTTGATTTTCATGAACTTTATAGTGTTTAAAATATCAAGCATTTTCCCAATAGGAATTAAATTAGGAAGTCTTCAAATTTTGAAGTTTTATGTAGATTAGCAACAAGCCTTTAAATATATTAATGGACTTTGTTTTCATCTTTTATAGAAATTTTCCAAAAAAATTTGAATTTAGCTAATATTTTAGCAATATGCTAATATTTTTGGCTAATTTGTTATCTTCTGAGGTTTTTACAGGCTAAATTAGAGTTTAGCTTCTATTTTAGCAACATGCTAACGTTTTTGGCTAATTTAGTTTAGAGGAATTTTAGGCTATTTTGGAGTCTAGCTAGTATTTAAGCAATGTGCTAGCCTTTTTTGGCACATTTAGAATCTACTGATGTTTTTATGCTAATTTGGAGTTTAGCTAATGTTTGAGCAACATGCTAATGTTTTTTTTCTCTAATTTCTTGTCTACTGAGGTTTTTATAGGCAAATTTAGACGTTAGCTTCTATTTTAGCAACATGCTAACGTTTTTGGCTAATTTAGTTTACTGAGGAATTTTTTTATGTTTTGGAGTTTAGCTAGTAGTTAATGTGTTAGCTTTTTGGCTAATTTGTTTTCTACTGAGGTTTTTTTAAATGCTAATTTGGAGTTAAGCGAATATTTTAGCAACATGCCAGCATTTTTGGCAAATTTGTTATCTACTGGAGGGTTTTTAGGCTAGTTTAGAGTTTAGCTTCTATTGTTTTGACTAATTTAGTTTACAGAGGAATTTTAGGCTGTTTTGGAGTTTATTTAGTGTTTAAGCAACAAGCTATTTTTTTTTTTTTTTGGCTAACTTGGAATCTACTAAGGTTTTTTGGGCTAATTTGGAGTTTAGCTCATATTGAAGCAAAACACCAAATATTTTTGCAAAATTGGAATCTATTAGGGATTTTTTAAGCAATTTTACTAAAACATTTTTCAGAAATTGTGGTCAACTTCATCGCTCTTTCAAAGTTCTTTAATGAAATGTCTAGTCTTTTAGCAAATGTAGCATTTGCAAATAGTTTTTTTCATTTTCAGCAAATCCCTTATACAATTAAAGTAAATTCCGTCACCATTTTCAAGAAAAAGCTTCAGCATCTTCAGCAACTACTTTCAGCAAAAATCATTCACAAATATTATCCCAGGTAATGCAACTTCTCTAGTTTGATTAGTTTTGCTTTACTTTGCCCAATAATTTGTGGAAAAGGTGCACAAGGAGTTTAGAAGCAACACATTTATTAGACAATTTGCAAAGTTCCTTGGATTTTCTTTTAAATCAGAAATCTTGAGGTTTTTCTTCTTCATCTGAAAGAACAAAAAGAAAAAAATAAGGAAAATAATCTCCTTTATGAGTGAAGGGTGACACCTGCTGGTCAAACGGTGTTACTGACTGTTAGGTTGAGCGCTCAACTTCTGTCGCAGAGAGTCCAGTGTTTGAGAAGAGACCTGGTCGGGGATGGACTCCAGGTATTTGAGGACGTAGAGGTCGGCGTCGGTCAGGATGAAGCGGTGGCTGAAAACTAAAGACAAAAATAAAAAAGAAATTAATATATTTTCACGCTGAATGAAATTCGACGGTGAATATTTTCTGAAAAACTACAGACTGATTACCTTCCAGAGTGGCTCCAATAGCAAAGTCTTCAGGTGAGTAGAACTCTGGGTTTTCCTGAGTGGAACCCGGCTTGGGAACTCGTGTGTTCCTTAGGAAGACTCCAGAGTCGAAAGTGGACAACGCCTTTTCGAAGATGCTGATTGTTTTGTCAAAGAGAGAGTAAATGAAGACGAAAGAACGGTCTTGGTCTTCTGGATGTGGAGAGTCCTGAGATATAAAAATATATATATATAAAAAAAGGAATAATGAATAATTGAAGCAACAATTCAGTCAGTGAAGTTTTCTCACCAGCTTGGCTTTGTAGCGTAACACTTTGTTGTGATTCTCCAGGTTCTTCTCCACTTTAGGAGGAGCCTTTTGTGCATCAGCTGGTCTGAACTGAAATTTATGACAGTTTTTGTTACATTGATAAAATCTGTAAAAATCTCCCCAAATATTGATGATTTTTAATCCTTTTTTAAGTCTAAATTGACCCAAAAACAAGTCACACAATATGGCCTAATTAGGGTTAAAATCCTCCTCGGATGGAAATCAGTTTTTGGGTTAAAAATGTCATAATCTTAATTAAAACACTACTGGGAACGTTTTTTTAAATAAAGAAAGTTGTCATAAGGGGACTATATAGGTTTTACCGTCTCGTTTGGAGCTGTTTCAAACCCTTCTGTCATCTCCAGGGGTTTCATTTCCATGTCCGGGTGGTTCTCCTGGTAATACTTTTTGGTGAAATTGTTGCAGTCGCACAGCAAGAAGGAACGGGCGAGCAGTGTAACCGTTTGGCCCAGCTGAAAGTCTTTGGGAGAGTAGTACTCGTCCACATCTAGGTGTGAGGGCTCCATCACACAGCTGGGGAACGCTCCTGCAACAAGAACACAGAAATTCCCAATGATTTCAGAACAAAACCCAGTTATATGTACTAAATCACTTGTCGTATTTCTGTAACGTGATTTGAATATAACTGTTACCTGGTTTGATTTTTTTAGGTATTTTCCGTCTGGCCATCAGAACAGAGGAGGAAAGCTCTCTGCGGTCTTTGTAGGCCTCTCTGATCTCCACCGAATCGTCAGCGAGGAAATAGTGGATGGTGACCGGAAAAGTGTGCTGATGATTGGAAACCTCCCTCATTAGAGCAAAGAAGCTGAGCACCTGAAACAGACGAGAACCGGTTAATACATTTTATTTCTAAAGTTTAACGAAGTTTATGTGCAGAATAATACACATTTTTTTGGTTAAACTGAAAAGAAAAATACTAAAGTGCTTTCACCTTCCCATCCAAGGTGAGAAACTGCTTCAGCTTGCTAGGTGTGGAGGGCTGAGTCTGAATCTGAGGATTCGGTGCAACTTTGCGCTTTCTGATGTAGGGATCTTCTGGTGTTGGCTCTGGTTCATTCAAAATGATCCCTTCACTTTTCATGAACTCCTGCGTGAATGTGAGAAGAAAACCAAGCAGAATTTAGAGAAGTTTCACTACCTGCGATAATGCTCGTGTGAATGCTTTTTGCTGAAAATAGTCACTGAAGATGCTGAAGCTGAAAATATGTGACACAATTTACTTTAATTCCTGAACGGTTTGCTAAAAAAAGCAAAAGCTATTTGTAAAATGTTAAATTTGCTAAAAGACTGGAAATTTTGATATGAAGGAGCGCTGAAGTTGACCCAAATTGTAGTAAAATTGCTTAAAAATCTCTAATACATGTCAATTTTGCAAAAAAAATTTAATATGAGTTGAACTCCAAATTAGTCTAAAATTCCTTAGTAAACTAAATGGGTCAAAAATGTTACCCTGTAGCTAAAATAGAAGCTAATCTCTAAATCAGCCCCAAAAAACAAAGTAAATGACAAATTAGCCTAATAGGCTAGCTCGTTGTTGAAATACTAGCTGAACTGCAAGATAGCCTAAAATTATTTAGTAAACTAAATTAGTCAAAGATGTTAGGATGTTGCTATAAAAGAAGCTAACCTCGAAATTTGCATTAAAAACTCAGTAGATAAGGAATTAGCCTAACAAGCTAGCTTGTTGATTAAAAACTAGCTGAACTCCAAAATAGCCTAAAATTCCTCAGTAAACTAAATTAGTCAAAAATGTTAGCATGTTGCTAAAAAAGAAGCTAAACTTGAAATTAGCATTAAAAACTCAGTAGATAAGGAATTAGCCTAACAAGCTAGCTTGTTGATTAAAAACTAGCTGAACTCCAAAATAGCCTAAGATTCTTCAGTGAAATAAATTAGTCAAAATTTTAGCATGTTGCTAAAAAAAAGCTAAGTTGTAAATTAGCCCAAAAACTAAAGTAAATGACAAATTTGCCAAAAAAAAGCTAGCTTGTCGTTTAAATACTAGCTGAACTCTATAATAGCCTAAAATTCTTCAGTAAAGTAAATTAGTCAAAAAAATTAGCAAATTGCTAAAATATTATCTAAACTATAAATTAGACTATTAAAACCTTAATTGACAACAAATTAGTCAAAAACGTTAGCATGTTGTTTAAATATTAGCTAAACCTCTAATTAGCCTATAAAAACCTCAATTGATAACAAATTAGCAAAAAAACATTAGCATGTTGTTTATATATTAGCTAAACTCCAAATTAGCCTATAAAAACCTCAATTGATGGCAAATTAGCCAAAAACGTTAGCATGTTGTTTAAATATTAGCTGAACTCCAATTTAGTCTATAAAAACCACAATTGAAAACAAATTTGAAAAAAAATGTTAGCCTGTTGTTTATATTTTAGCTAAACCTCAAATTAGCCTATGAAAACCTCAATTGATAACAAATTAGCCAAAAAAAACGTTAGCATGTTGCTAAAATATTAGCTAAACTCCAAATTAGCCTATAAAAACCTCTATTGATAGCAAATTAGCCAAAAACGTTAGCATGTTTCTAAAATATTTCAAACTACTATAAAAGAAGAAAACATAACCCATGATTATATTTAAAGGCTTGTTGTTAATCTGCTAAAAAAAAATAAACATGTCAAGACTTTATCATTCATTTCTTTTGGGGCATATTTTGCTCAATATTTCAAAAACTTTAAAGTTCATAAATACCAAAAACACAAGCAGTAATGTCCTGAACAAGCTTAACATTTTAATACCAAGATTGCTGAAATTGCTGAAAGTGTGATTGAGTTTTTATGTGCCAAAAAACATACAGAGAGGAGCAGGAGAATCACTACAGTGTGATTTTTAAGAATTTAAGAAAAACAGCCGTGAAAATTGTCCGACACACTAAAGGAGAATAAGTGTTACCTTTGTAAAAGCATCACACTGCGTGATGTGGTATGTACAGCCATACAGCTTCAGATCCATCCCGATGTTGAGGTCTTTCCACAGGTAACACTGTCCCTGGTCATTCTTTGGTATTTTATGCCGTGTCAGCCTTATTCCTTGATCCAACCCCGAGTTTTCCACTTTGGGCTCCACAACTTCCATGGTGTCGTCCTCAAGGTGGTAGCAAATTATCACTGGACGCACTCGGTATTCTTCAGATGAAGAAAACAAGACTTCCTCTTTGAAGAATGCATTGAAGCGCAGCACCTAAAACACAAACAGGTAGTGGACTTTGTGTTTGGAAATAATTTCATTGATTTGGAGTTCACACCTTCTTATCAAGAACCACATAGGCTGGCACGAAAGGCTCATGAACTTTCCGGTCAGAGGAGGCGAAGGAAAGCTCTTGGAAATGCCGGGCGGTGGTGTTGAGCTGTTCAGAAAGATGACGTTCTTGGCCGATCCCCACAGAGAGGCGACGAACCACAGGATAGCCATTGTGGTAGTCCAAAGTCTGGGGTTGATGGAAGGTGGATTTCTGCACGAAAGATGGTATATATCAAGGGTCTGCAACCTTGATATAGATCCATAGAGATAAGTCAGCCATGTAGACCATTAGAGTCAGCAGCTCTCTGCTAATGGCTGCCTAACCAAAAAAAAACTAAAACCTTATTTCTATTAAACTGCAAAGCTGTTTTTTTTAACATTTTGTATCCAGAAAATTACAAATGGCCTAAATAACACCTTAAATCAGGGGTTTCAAACTGGCAGCCCGTCGGCCATTTGGGGCACCTAAGATGATATCGCCTTAATGTGAAAATGTCTACTTAGCGATATCTTCTGCATGTCCTGCTTTTTGATGATAGCTTTGTAATTGCTTTGTGATGTTTCAGCTTTATACCTAAAACTTTGCATTTGCTATTGTCGTTGGATCTGAAGGTCAGAAGAGTCTTTACCAATGTTTGCTAGCGACGTTAGCTCCTGTCGTTTCACAGTGTCGTCAGAAAAGTCATTAGCAACAGATGCTAACATCGTTAGCTCCTGTTGTTTCACAGTGTGGTCAGAGAAGTCCTTAGCAACAGTTACTAGCGTCATTAGCTCCTATCGTTTCACAGTGTCGTCGGAAAAGTCCTTAGCAACAGTTGCTAGGGTCATTAGCTCCTATCGTTTCACAGTGTCTTCAGAAAAGTCCTTAGCAACAGTTGCTAGCGTCATTAGCTCCTATTGTTTCACAGTGTCGTCAGAAAAGTCCTTAGCAACATTTCTAGCGTCATTAGCTCCTATTGTTTCACAGTGTCATCGGGAAAGTCCTTAGCAACACTTGCTAGCGTCATTAGCTCATGTTGTTTCACATTGTTGTCAGAAAATTTCTTAGCGACAGTTGCTAGCGTTGTTAGCTCCTATCGTTTCACAGTGTCGTCGGAAAAGTCCTTTGCAACAGTTGCTAGCGTCATTAGCTCCTATCGTTTCACAGTGTTGTTAGAAAAGTCCTTTGCAACAGTTGCTAGCTTAGCTAGCTCCTTTTTTAAAAGGTGTTGTCAGATCAGTTTTACTAACGCCAGCACTAGCGTTAGCCATGAGAAACACGGCTGACATTTCTGTAAAACAGATTTTCTTTGATCAGTGAGAGCAAACAAGGATACAGATTTGAGCATACTTAGGGACAAGTCTGACAATCTGTTTTAATATTTAACAGCCGTTCAAGGACTTTTATGACAACAAGAGCTAACAACGCAAGAAACTGTTGTTAAGGACTTATCTGACAACACCGTGATACGACATGAGCTAAAGATGCTAGCAAGTGTGGCTAAGGACTTATCTGATGACACCGTGAAATGACAGGAGCAAATGATGCTAGCGATCTCTGCTAACAACCTGTCTGAAGACACTGTGAAACAACAGGAGCTAATGACGCTAACGACGGTTGCTAAGGAACTTTTTGATAACCATGTGTAACAACAGGAGCTAACAATGCTAGGAACTGTTGCTAAGGAACTTTCTGACAGCTCTGTGTAACAACAGGAGCTAACAACGCTAGGAACGGTTGCCAAGGACTGTTCTGGACGTGTAGTCAAATGACAAGAGCTAACGACAAAAGCAAAGACAATGAAAAGTAAAACGAATCAAGTTGAAAGATCAAAAAGAAAAAAACAAAGTAATCATCAAAGAAGCATGAACACACAGAACAAATTGCTTGGTAGTACATAGACATGAACAAATGTTCAATAAACTTGTTTATTAGACATAGACATTGGACCCAAAAACATATTTTTGGCACAAATGGAACTCCATACCAGCTCTGAATTCAGTGGCCCCAAGGGAAATTGAGTTTAACACCCATGCTTTAAATATAAAGAAATAGGCTCTTATTTATCCTTAAAAAACACAATAACCCCAACTATGTCTTAAAATTTGATTAAATAACCTCCAATTTTATTTCTGCTCTGCACCAGTTTCCCAACCTGCTTTAAACACTGCTCCTAATAGCCCCTTTTGAGCAATTCTCTTCACTCCAGTAACCATTTCCATTATTTTTATAGCTCTCTTGATGCCATCCTGCTGTTGCTGAGTGACATTTGAATGAGTGGAGGATCATCCGGGTCTTTGGGGAGTTGTTTTTGCCCTCTGTCAGGCTGTAGCTTTGTTTTTATGAGGAGTCATCTTAGAAATTTAAAAGGATAGAAGGATCTAAACAGTATTGAACCTTTCCTAATCTTTTCATATAAAACAAATGTAATTTTGATTGTTAAGTTCAATATAATTGAAGTGATTTGTTGATAGATTATGAAGGAAAACGTATTTAAAACGTGACAGTTACAGCAGTGAAATTAGACAGTTTTTTTTAAACCAAACTTTGCATATATATATATAATTTATACTTTTTAACATTTTTATAACATTTTTTTACTTTTTAACATTCAACAGACAAAAATAAATTCAATTCAAAACGTGACAGTGACTAATAATTGACATTCCTTTGAAATCCACCATGGCGGCTCTTACTGTGAAATCCTGGAAGGAATATCCGGGCAGGAATGGCAACCCTTTGTTGTTCCACGGAGATGACATTTCTGGATTTCGTCGTAACTCGGGCAGAACAACACAACCCTCTCTTTTAACGACGCAAATAAACTTCTTGCTGGTCCGTAAAACTACAGGGAAGGACGCGACGTCGAAGCGTTGACGGTATCCAGGGTGACGGAGTCACGTGAGCCAAAATAAACAACTTCATTATTAGCAAACGGAACTTGTCAATTGTTTTGTTTTTTTAAATAAAGTTTGATTTAAAAAAAAACGATGTTAATTTTGCTTCTTTTTTGTAAGCAACATCTCATCTATAGCTTCTTTTAAGCATCACGTGAATATATATTATTATATTTTTAGTAATTTACATAAATAAATACATTAAAAATACATTTACGTGTTTAGATATATATATAAAAATGCATATATATTTTTAAATATAAAAAATGTTTAAATAATATAGATTTATTTAATAAATTAAATAAGTATATTTGTTTTTAACAGCCTAATATAAATAACGTCAAGTTCCTCATATATCCACTAGAGGGCGAGCGAAGCTTAAAAAAGTCGAGACGCCATTGTTTAAACTTCCGGTGTTTTTGTTGTTTTCCCGCGTTTATTATTAATCTATCACTAAACACATTTAGGATTAAAGACACAAACTTCATTGCTTTCACTGGGACACATTTTGATTTTTGAAGTTTATTTCAAGCACATAATCTATTTTGGCAAAAAAAAATAAATAAAAAAAATAAAAAGAATAATTGACACAATATAGAAAACCTTATGAATGTGTGGAAAGTGGATTTGAAAATGTTTTTTTTTTTTAAACTCCGATAAATTATTTCAATAATCTCTATAAGGAAAATAGTATTAAAGTGTAATATCTACCTAAAACTGGAAAAATAATGTGGGTAATAAAGAGTATTAATTGTGATTTTGCCTTATTTTCTGAAAATATGTTTTTTGTTCAATGAAACACACAATTTTCCATCAATTTATATTTATGCCAGAGTAGATAGCAAGTGCAGCATTCTGGTTTTTACACAAGCCCCACTTCAGCACATAGACAGTACTTTAAAGGGAACACAAATGAGATAATATACATTTGGAATTTCCAATTAATAAATAAATGTCCTAGAGTTGATAAAACAAGACTGTTGTAATCATAAGCTTGACTTAAAGGGTAGAAAAGGCACTCCAATGTATCAAAAATAGGTTTAAACCATAAAAAAGGAAACCTCTTTGAGGCGCTTTACATTATATTTCCTATTCTTGTCTACAAATGTGATTTCAATCAACTCATCCCTTTTCTTAGGAAGAGACAGAAACACTAGGATTGCATCCCTGAGGTGCCAGACAAAAGTACAAAAATATCTCACCTTACTTGAGAAAAAAAAACATTAAATATTATAAAATATATTGCATAAGGTGTTCATCTTTTGGTTTTTATAGAGCTCAAGGCAAAAGATTGTCTTACACTGTCTTATTGTCGAGCGCACTTTGGTAAAAAAAAAAAAAAAAAAAAAAAAAAATGCCCCTCTGTTAAAGTTCACATTTCAATACTGGAGGGTAGTGAGTCTCTTCCAGCTGCCCTGTGTGCTGTAAAGCAGACCTTTGTGAGGCCTTGGTCCTTCAGTCACCGTGTAGTCTCTGCAGGCTTGTGTATGTTCATTAACCCATAAATCCTCAGTTCAAAAGACCGCCGAGGTCACCGTTAAGTCAGCGGAGTCTTCCTTGGAGGCGAGCTTACAAAGCAGAGTTGGAGCTTATTGTTGGACTTTAGAGGGTATAGCTTATGCTACCCAAAGGGACTTTGAAAACAGCAGTCCAAGATTTCCGTCAAGTATTACTCAGTAATACCGGTTGAGGCTCCGCGTCCCTGGGATGTCCGGTTGGCCGTTCATCCAGATTTCCCGGATGATTCGCTCCCTCTCCTCCAGCCGCTGCGCTCTCTCCAGCTCTTCGGCCGACGTGAACACGTTCATGTTTAGCGTGCGCTCGAAGCGTCTGTGTCTGCGCGCCGACAGGTCCGACGTGGTGTCCCAGTCCGAGTCCGAGTCGCTGGAGTCTGAGGACAGGTCGGCGGGGCGCGCGCGTTTCTTGGCGGGGGGCCGCTGGCGCGGCTGGCAGTCGGTGCGACAGGAGATCTGCACCACCAGGGCGAAGAGAGTGAGGAAGAGGCCCAAACACACGCCGCAGACGAAGAACAAGGCTGCCCTCTCTGGGTGGTCTAGAAGGGAAGAGTGGAAGGAAAAGTTAGATTGATCTTCAATCTTTTTTAAAACCCATTCAACCATCTATAGTTAATGCTCATTTGGAATTCCTGCCTCCATCTTGTATTGATTCCTTAATTTCACATAAGTGACGTTTTTTTCCTCTTTATATCTTCCAGTTTCTCCGACTCCAGCAGCCGTGGTCGCCTTGAGCAAGATTCCAACATTATCCCAGTGGTTTGGCTCTCGCTGGCTGTTTACATTCAGCTCAGCTGCAGCATCTTCTCTGTATTTGCAGGATCAGTCAACCATGCTGGAAGAGTCGGTCAATTCTTTCCATTGAATCTTTCATTCAAACAAACTACCAACAATGAGTATTCTGAGTATTTCTTTATCGTGTGAATACTTAGTTCCACTTCTTCAGGACATTACTGCTTGGATTTTTGGCATTCAGAAATTTTCAAGTTTTTGAAATATTGAGAAAAGTCTTCAAATTTCAAGTAAATTAGCAACAAGCCTTTAAATATATCAATAGGTTATGTTTTATTGTAATTTTTACTTTTATTAGTTTAAAGTTTACTTTTATTAGCAACATGCTAACATTTTTGGTTAATTTGTTATCTATTGGGTTATTTTTAGGCTAATTTAGAGTTTCTATTTTAGCAACAGGCTAACCCTTTTTAACTAATTTAGTTTCCTGATGAATTTTAGGCTAGTTTGGAGTATAGCAAGTAGCAATGTGTTAGCTTTTTTGGCTAATTTGTTATCTACTGAGGTTTTTTTAATGCTGATTTGGAGTTAAGCTAGTGTTTTAGCAACATGCTAACGTTTTTGGCTAATTATTATCTACCTTTTTTTAATGCTAATTTGGAGTTAAACTAGTATTTTAGCAACAGACTAACGTTTTTGACTAAATTAGTATACTGAGAAGTTTTAGGCTATTTTTGATTCTAGCTAGTATTTAAGCAATGTGTTAGCTATTTAGGCTATTTTGTTATCTTATTAAGTTTTTTTAATGCTAACTTGGAGTTTAGCTAATATTTTAGCAACATGCAAGCATTTTTTTAGCTAATTTAGAATTTAGCTTCTCTTTTAGCTCACCTTTTTTAACTAATTTAAGTTACTGAGGAATTTTAGGCTATTTTGGAGTGTAGCTAGTATATAAGCAATGTGTAAGCCTTTTTGACTAATTTGTTGTCTACTGAGGTCTTTTTCATGCAAATTTGGAGTTTAGCCAATATTTTAGCAACAGGCTAACGTTTTTAAATAATTTAGTTTACTGACAAATTTTAGATTATTTTGACGTATAGCTGGTAAATAAGCATTGTGTTAGCTTTGTTGGCTAATTTTTTATCTACTGGGGTTTTTTATGCTAAATTTGAGTTTAGCTAACATCTGACCAACATGCTAGCATTTCTGGCTAATTGATTATCTACTGTTTTTTTTGGGCTAATTAAGAGTTTAGCTTCTATTTTATAAACAGGCTAACTTTTTTTGACTAATTTAGTTTACTGAGGAATTTTAGGCTATTTTGGAGTTTAGCTAGTATGTAAGCAATGTGCTAGCTTTTTAGGCTAATTTGTTATCTCTTAAGGTTTTTTATGCTAATTTGGACTTTAGCTAAGATTTGAACAACATGTTAACCTTTTTGGATAATTTTTTATCTGAGGTTATTTTGTGTTGCATTCATTAAGATGACTGTATTTATCCGGTGATGTCACTTAGATGAAGATCAGAACATATTTTAAGTGAACTTCATGCAGAAATCCAAGAAATCCCAAAGGTTTCACATACTTTTTCTTGCAAGGTAATTTCTGCCTGCAGCTGCATGTTGTACTCCGCTGCTATCTTTATGTTAAATCTGCATTCCTCTAGCCCACATTTGCCCACCTTTCAATCCCAGTAAATGAAAAAAAGAGGAAATGGGGGAGTTTATCTATACAAAAAAATCGGGTGCACATGTTGTAGGCAGTCGTACCCATTAGTCCCAGGATTTAAAGCAATGATGAAGTACACTGTCAGGACTAAATGTTAAATTTGGACATTTTTAGAGTTTTACGTGCCGTTCTACCTGATATGTAGTTGTAGGCTGCAAGTGCGTTGCTGAAGAGCGCCATGTTGGCTCCAGAGGTGGAGTTGGCGATGGGGTTCATTTCTGGTGGCGGCTCTGGACCCCCTCTTTCAGTTTCAAGCGGCTTCCCCTTTTCCGTCTCTTTAAAAATTTTCTTTTCTGTAAAAAAAAGGTCAGAAAAGTGGCATAAAACTAAGTACAGCCTGTAAGATTTAGAGACTGGGGTAACTTACAGGAAAACAAGATACTAAAACATCTGTCAGAAACCTGAGTCATCTTAGTTCTGTAGAATCCACTGAAAACACGTACGACCTAAAAAAGCAACTCAACATCCGCCGTCTGACTCAGGTCATTAAGGGACACGGAGTCTCATGGGAAAAAAAGCTGCAGGGATTTTGTTTTCTATGCTTTGTATTTTTGGTAAATGAAGGTAGGCAAGCTTTGGTGAGCAACCACACACACAAGTGACCTCTAATTACACAGTCTGTGAGGTGTGTCAGCCTCCTCTAATCTGATAAATGTAGTTTAGACAAGAATTGCTCACTGAGCAGGTAAACGTTTCCACCTGGGAAAGCTGCTGTGTGGAGTCCATCAGCTGATGGCTTTAAAGCATGAAAATAACCCTAAAACAGGACAGCTGTACAGAAGCAGCTACTGGTTTAAAATGATTAAACGTTTTTTTCTTCTGCTGGATGACCAACTTTCTTTTCATCTTAACAAAGAAAATCACATGAGAATAAAAGTGTATTTTTAAGAGGATATAAAATGTTATTAGCTTTAACATTTGTGGTTTAAAACAAATATAATAAAAGTTTGACACATAGCAGTGATAGTGAAATAATGTGTAATAATGTGTTTTTTAAATAATTTATTTTACTTTGTCTTTGTATTTTTTTTGGATATTTTAGGTTTGTATGTGATCTCAATTTTTGTCATTTTTACAATAATGAAATAAAAGTACTAGGAGTGTTTATTGGAAAAAATGTGGCAGTAACACATGTATCATGATAAATTTCTCACAATACGTATCGTATCGGGAGACATTTATCGCGATACGATATATATCATGATACATCCCAGGACTGTAACAGTCATTTTGTGAAGAGTAAATATTGAAAGTTATTTAAGGTTTAAGTTAATTAATTCTGGAAAAAAACCCTGCTTTTTAATTATTCATAATTATGGTAAATATAAATATAAGAATTTTTAGGCTATTTTGTAGTTCAGATAACATTTCAGTTACATGCTAGCTGTTTTGGCTAATTTTTGATTTTTAAAAAAAAAAGTAAAAATATTTTGGACTTTATTTTTGTCAGCAACATGCTAGCTGTTCTGGCTAATTTTGGCTTTTTTTTTTTTTTTTAATTAAGCTGGTTTGGAGTTTAGCTAATATTTACATGCTAGCTGTTTTTGCTAATTTGGGCTTTTTTCCGTTTCTAAGGCTATTTGGAAGTTTAGCTTTTTTTAAGCTACATGCTAGCTTTTTTTGGCTAATTTAGACTTTTTTCAGTTTTTTTAGGCAGTTTTGGAGTTTAGCTAATATTTCAGCTACATGCTAGCTATTTTGGCTAACCTAAGTTTTTTTTTTTGTTTTTGCTTTTCTTTTGGACTGATTTGGACTTTAGCTAATATTTTAGCTAGCTATTAAGCTTCAGCGTTTTTAACTATCAATTTCAGCATCTTCAGATTCAAATTCACCTTACAGTATTCACACTATTATCACAGGTAATGCTGTATATTTAATTCATAATTATATTAAAAAGTTACGGTTTTAAACCTTTGATGTAAATCAAATGGAAAACTGTATTTTATATAATGATCACAAAGATAAGCACTTCAAATACATTTGCTCATACATAATTAATTAAATATTGTCTTGTTAACATGTTAAATCCATACAAGTATTACCAAATTAAATATCCGATATATTGCCAAATCTGTTTATTCATACATTCCTAAAAAGTACTATTTGGAAATGAGTTTTTCATACAGTTTTGGGTTCTTTGTGGAAATATTGTGTAATGTTATTAAAAAATATATATGTAAAAAAAATGTGCTAAAAGAGATGGATGTGGAGAGAAATGATATAATATACATTATAAAATAGTAAAAAATGTTCAGGCTACTGTACTTGCTTCAGTTACATCCCATAGTAATTCCAATACAATTACAAAGGTGGTTTTACATTAACAAACTGCAACTGGTTTTTAAATTGTTTTAAAGTTTATAATACTTTGTGACTTTGTCATTGTTTTTATTGGTTCTTATACTTTTTTCATGAGTGTCTCTTTTTTTTTATTTTATCTTTACATTTTTGGACAGTTACTTCTGATTAAGTCTGATTGATCATAACGATTAAAATTGATACTTTTGCTTTGAAATCCTGTTTTAAGCGGTATCACATGAGACATGGGAACTTTTTTATTTTTTTTCTCCAGACGACCTGTAGGTGGAATGTTTAAATGTGCATTGAGGTGAAGCCAGCCTCTGTCCTCCACCGTTCCTTCACTTCCCTTTCATTTGAGGATCCTAATCAGCCGTCCGGGAGGCTGAGCAGAGTAATTAGAGTGTTGGACGTAAGCCAGCATCCTTCGTGAATACAAGTTTTCTTAAAGTCTCACAAGTCTTATGAAAAGTTTGTTAAACTGCTGGTGTGTGCTTTGTTTACCAGAGTCCGCGTCAGGATTTTTGACTGAGCTCCCGTACGGAGGACCGTCTCCCACTATGTTGGGGTCATGGGCGCCTGGTTCCGGGTGGTACACTGGTGGTCTCGGGCCCGGCTCCTGAAGCAGTCTCTTTGGGACTTCAAAGGAAGAACACATAAAAATTAAGTTAAAAATGTGCAAAAAAATAAAACAAAATCTTACAGCATGATAACAAATAATATTTACTATACCATTTAATTGCTGAAGATAAATCTTTTTGATTCTTTAATTCTCTTTCTAAAAGTTTACCTTATCTTGCCTACAAAACCTTAAAAATACTTAAAGGTGAGTTTAAATAATCAATAAATAGTAAAAACAAGAAAAAAGGCATTTTAAAATATCAAATTCTTTCATCAATTTTCCTTAAAAAAAGTTTTTTTTTGTTTTTTCTCAGTAAAAAAAAGTTTTTGCTAGTGTTTAATATAAAAGTACATATTTGTATTATTTCAAGTTTCAATTTTATTAAATTATAATCAGTTACAAACCACTAATTCATAAGCAAACTAAATATGTCATTACTGGACATTTGAGAAGTAAATTAAACCAATTTTTGACATATTTTCCCTACAGATTTACTTCGCCCTCCAGCCGGGGGCGGAGCTAGAATATTTTAGATGGGGGGGCAGAAGACTTTGAGAGGGCGGCACGCGAAAGGATAAAAAATACCATCATGTTTTTACTGGACATTTAAGAAGTAAATTACACCAAATCAGCAAGAATTTTTGGGCAAAAGTAATATTGAATCTTTTATTTTTTCTCTACAGATTTATTCCATTCGCCCTCCAGCTGGGGGCGGAGCCAGAATATTTTATATGGGGGGGCTGAAGACTTTCAGAGATATAAAGTTTTATTATTATTACTATTTTAATTGAATTTAATTTTTTTTACAACGCTCGTTTTGATGATTTCTTAATTTTTGCTGAGGGAGCGTGGCCCCCTTTTGTCCCCCCTTAGCTCCGCCCCTGCCTTCAGCTTGTAAAACTCAGGATTTATCTTCACAGATTCCTCTTTTAGTAGCCTTTAAAAACCTTATCAAAGGTTCACTTTTTTCTCCTTTAGTATTTTTCTTTTAGTCCAACACCCTTCAAGGCTTATCACACGTTATCGTTCTTCTTCTTTGGTCTTATCTTCGACTCATAAAAGCTCTTCCTGCTGTTCTCTTCATCTCCTCTTTTTAGTTCTTTGTTTTCAATCTCCATTTTCATCATAATAATTTTCATAATTGGAGCTAAAATGCAATAGCTAGCATAATTAGTCTAATTTTCTCTTTCATTTGATCAATACAATCATCTGATGTAGAAGATTGTAGAAATAATTTAACAGCAGATACTTGTAATGAAGATTTAAAGCTACTTTTCATCAGTTAAAATCCTACTATGAAGAAGAGAAAATGACTCTTCCCACTGATTCCCAAAAGTTTAACCACCTACAACCCCTAACATAACAGCATCCTGTGAGTCAGGGAGTCTGCGCTCCTTCCCCCAGACGCAAACCCACAATGCAGTGGGCCATACATTCCTGTCAGCTCACATGCGGTTTTGGAGTCCGGGCCACGCTGCGGTCATCCTTTCTGAACCGCAGATGACCGGCCGTCCCGCTATCTGCCGCTCCGTTATGTTCAGGCGTCTGGACAAACAAACCGACAAATCTGCCGCCTCGTTTTTTTAATTTTGGATCGGTACTTTTAATAGCAAAACTGTGACATGTCGTTTAGGGGGCAAAAATGGAGCGTTTGTTTAAAAGTCAGCGGAGAAACACGCTGATCAAATTTCCAGAGCTGCATTTTGGCAGCGAGTCAAGAGGCAATCAAAGCGTGGCGAGAGCAAAACAGACCCCCCGTCCCACCCCCAGCCCCCCTTTCACTGGATATTATCTTTGTGGAGTTTTCCGGTTGGTGAAAGTTTGAGTTTTTGAGGTTTGCAGATTTTGGGGAAGGTTCTGCTTCTTTAAATTATTAGACACCAAAAAAAAATAATAATAATAAAAAACTTCAATATTTCCACTTATTGTAATGGTTCTATTGAGCTAAAATACGTTTTAGGTGAAAAAATATGAATATAAAACCCTTTTAGCAATTCAGCTAAGAGATGAACTTTAAAAAATCTGGAAAAAAAAGACTTAAACCAAAGAAACCAAGAAGAAAATCAAGTAAACAAACTTAATCAGGAGTTATTAAAATAATCAAACATAAAAAGTGCTTAAAGGAAATAAAACACAAAGAATGCTGTTCTCATAAACATGTTAAAATACCAGTCTGTCAAACATTTTTTTCCAAACTATATTCAGTTAAGCCAAGAAAAACAGCTAAACCTCAAATGTCTGTGAGTTGCATTAGAAGTTTTAGGATTCTACATGTGCATGTGTAAGGATTATGACAGGAAACAGTTTGATTTATTTGTGATGCTGCCAGGAACCTTAAAAAAAGACATTTTGAAAGCAGAGAAGGGTTTTTCTGAGTGATACTGACTTTACCTTCCAGCTTTTTCTATTTTAATCCACATGTATCCATGTGTTATACCAGGACAGTGTGTTGCAAGAAAGGCACTACAGAAGCAAATGACGTTGTCTTACTACCACCATAATGGCTAATATGGAGCTATTTTGGGGCCATTATTATTTGAAACCCAAATAAAACAAATTGAAAAAAATATTGCTATTTGGCTCCAAAAAATGTGAAATTTCCAAAACTTTTAAGGCCAAGTGGGTCTTATATGGTTTTAAAGTGGGCAGAAAATGTGGGACCCAGATTTAGTTTGTCTGCAGTTTCCATGGTGACCCCACCTGTGTTTGCCCACGTTGGCTTAAGTGGGGATTCTGTGAGTTAGCTTGTTATGGGAGCCAGCTTTCCAGTGGACAGGATAGCGGGCTAGCGAGCTTCAATGTAGCATCCTAGCGAGCTCAACTGTAACATGCTAGCAAGCTCCATTGAAGCATGCTAGCAAGGTTCACTGCCACAAGCTAGCAAGCTCCACTGTAGCATGTAAGTGAACTCCTATTTAGCAAGCTAGGAAAGTCTACTGTAGCATGTTAGCAAGCTCCACTATAGCGTGCTAGTGAGCTCTTCTGTAGCAAGCTAGCAAGGTCCACTGTAGCATGCTAGCGAGCTCCACTATAGCGTGCTAGTGAGCTCTTCTGTAGCAAGCTAGCAAGGTCCACTGTAGCATGCTAGCGAGCAATTCTGTACCAAGCTAACAAGCTCCCCTATAGCATACCAGGATGCTCCACTGTAGCATGCTAGCGAGCTCATCCATAGTGAGCTAGGAAGCTCCACTATAGCATGCTAGTAAGCTTTATATTAGCATACTAGGAAGCTCTGCTGTGGTATGCTAGCGAGCTCATCTACAGCAAGTTAGCAAGCTTCGCTTTCCACCAGCATTCACTGACTCTAGATCTTGGATACTTATGGTCAGAAAATGGCGGTTTAGTCTGCAATATCACAGTCTAAAGTTGTCCTAAGATGGATGTAAAAAGCTTTTGTCATTTACAAACGGCGCATCAAAAAAACGCCGTTCTAGCCCATTTAAAGCGCCATCTCGTATTGGTACATACAGACATTGAAATGATGGAAGAGTAAAAAGTTTTGGACATTTTAATTTTTTTTGGCCAAACACTAATATATTTTTTTTTTTTTATGTTTTATTTGGGTATTAAACATTTATGGCCCTAATTTGGCTCCATACACAAATTAATCAACCAGATAAATGAAAAGCATCAAGAATCTTTTATTTTATTTAGGACCACACAAACCGTACTAAAAAGCTGCCACCGTCTCCACGCCACGCCCTGATTACAGCTTTCTGATTGGTCCTAATTAGCTGCACATGTGGCCCAGGGTCATAGCAGAGGCGCCATGATGTCACACTCACACACATTTTTCTAGTTGGTAGACCTACAACTGACAGAGTAAACAAAATCACGTGCACTGACACACATAGAACATCCACGCTGTAGACACGGTGACACGCGTCCCCCAGAACAATAGTGTTTTTAAAGGAATTCATTCTTTTGGACAAGCTAATGGAATATATTATATTGACTCCTGCACTCCTAAAAATAACAGTCAAAAAGGCTAAATCTCCTGGAACCAAGCGGCCACAAACCACACTTTCTGAGCCAAGCAGTTAAACCGAACCAGTAAAAGATCGAAAAGGGGTGCAAGGGAGAGAAACCGAGCACATAAATCACACCCTACAGATTTCATTATAATGACATGGTCACATAAATGCAGGGGCAAATGCATTCCCATATTTCCTATTATAACTGTACCGAACGGGGCCCGATCCAAACGAAGCCGCATATCTCAGAGGCCAGGACTGCCACAGAGAGTGGAGGTAGGGAGGCGGGACCCAGCGCCCGCTAACAATGGTTGGTGTTTACACTGGCAGAGCCCAGCTTTGTTTCCATTAGCAAACTGGAGTTGTGCATGTGAGTCAGGGTTGGTGCTGACCACTGCAGATCCATTTGAGACAAAGCCAGAATGGATAAAAGGAAATATTAAATCATATATTATCTGAGCAGAAACTAATTGGCGCATTTGTTAGCCTTTATGAGAATTTATGACAGCTGTAGGGTAGGTAATAATTTGGATTTTGGCCTTTCCTGAGGACATTTTTAGCTTAAATGTATCCATTTTGGCTAAAAGTGAAACAATATTGGTAGAAGTTGAGTTACATAAGCCTTTATGGAGCCTCCTTAAGGCTGTATTTAAAGTAGAGCTTAAACTCTTCAACAATGGAAGGCCTAAAAGAACGCTTTTATCTAAAATCATTGTAGAATTTCCTTCCGCTAATGTGCATTGAAGCTTAAAATGAACTAAAACTGATGAATATCTGCTTGATGTCCCTGTTTTTTTTATTTAGTTCTCCACGCTTCTGTTTGGTGCAGTGTGATTCACGTGTTGTTCCTCTTTCTCACTCCCCTCCAGGAAGAGATTCCAGATTCCAGGTGGCTCGTTTGTGCTCTATGACTGACTTTATTTTTTGGGAAGCCCATTGAAACAACCATATTGTGATAGTAGGCTATATAAATAAAACTGAATTAAATCGATAGACAAGTGACCATGCAGTTTTGGGCTCTAAAGCGACATCACCAGACGTGATTCAATACTTGACACACACATTTTAAAATAATTTATTAAAAAATAAGGTTTAAGGGTTTCATCAAAAAGACGGTAACATCAGAGGCAGAAACTGATTGATTAACGAAGTCAACAGCCAATCAGGATCTAGAACATAATGGGCTTAAAAAGCAAAAACATGGGGAAAAAAATCAGCAAAACAACAAGACCACAAAAGGTGAACCACAATATGGTGGAGGACCACAGCACTGTAAACCATAGAAATACAACTGTTTACTTTAACAAAGGGAACCTTTTAGAGTCTTTCCTTTAAACCAAAACACGTGCGAAAGGTGTCGGAATGCTAAAGCCCTTGGGAAAGAAATGTTTTCATTACAGAGACATGGCACATTTTAGAAGAAAAATCCCTGGACAATGTGCTGGCATGATGTAGAAAGCAGTCTGGTTTCAATAAGCACACAGCTGGTGTCCACTAAAACATTAAAGTCCTAGTTAAGGCTCCAAATTCACACTAAAGTCAAAGACTTGTGAGAGCTGCAGATGATCTTTATAGTTGCATCGATTAAAAGAAACAAAGGATGTATTTTGATTTTGTGGTGCCACAAATGATTGTTTTAATAGTCGACTAATCAAAGATTATTTTTTCCAATTAGTCGACTAATCGGGTCATGCACAAAGTGGATGCAAAACACACAACTTAACCATCATTAGCTTTAAACTAACTAAAAACTAGATATAGTAGATATATATAAAATTGATAGCGAAAAATGCTGAAGCTGGTAGCCAGCTAAAATATTAGTTAAATGTCAAATTAGCCTAAAAAAATGAAAAAAAGCCTAAGTTAGCAAAAATAGCTAGAATGCAGCTGAAATATTAGCTAAACGCCAAATTAGCTTTTAAAACCGAAAAAGTAAATTAGCCAAAATATGTAGCATGCAGCTGAAATATTAGCTAAACTCAAAAATAACCTAAAAAAATAAAATAAGCCTAAATTTGCCAAAAGAGCTAGCATGTAGCTTAAATATTAGCTAAACACCAAAATAGCCTACAAAACCAAAAAAGCCTAAGTTAGTCAAAACGGCTAGAATGCAGCTGAAATATAAGCTAAACTACAAAATAGCCTAAAAAACCAAAAAGCTTTAATTAGCCCAAGTAGCCAGCATGTAGCTGAAATATTAGCTAAACTCCGAAACACCCTAAAAACTGAAAAGCCAAAGTAAGCCAAAACAGATAGAATGCAGCTGAAATATTAGCTAAACTCCAAATTATCCTAAAAAGCAAAGTAGCCTAAATTAGCGAAAATAGCCAGCATGTAGCTCAAATATTAGCTAATTTCCAAAACACTCTAAAAACTGAAAAGCCTGCTGAAATATTAGCTAAACTCCTATATAGCCTAAAAAAATCCTAAATTATCCAAATAGCTACCATGCAACTGAAATATAAGATAAACTCAAAATAGTCTAAAAAACAAAAAAGCTTTCATTAGCCAAAGTAGCTAGCATGTAGCTGAAATATTAGCCAGACTCAAAAATAGCCTACAAAAAAATAGCCTAAATTAGCCAAAACAACTAGCATGTAGCTGAAATATTAGCTAAACTTCAAAATAACCTATCAAATAAAATAGCCTAAATTAGCCAAAAGAGCTAGAATGCTGCTGAAATATTCGCTAAACTCCAAAATAGTCTAAAAAACAAAAAAAGCTTTCATTAGCCAAAGTAGCTAGCATGTAGCTGAAATATTAGCTAAACTCCAAAATATCCTAAAAAACCGTACTAAATGCCAAAATAGTCCAAAAAGCTAGCAGAATTCCATTACAACTTTCAACTTTACTTCACTGTGACTCCATATAATATAAAGTAACAACTAATCGACTATTAAATTAGTCGTCAACCACTTTAATAATCGATTAGTCGACTAATAGTGACAGCCCTATTTTGGTTCTTTCTCCATCTTCCCACAGATATCACCCGCTCCTTCATGAATCCATCCACAAACAGACAGTCATTTTTCACCTAGCTAATGGCATTCCTGCGGAATAACGTGAGGTGAATAGGGCAGCAGCAGAAGGTGTTGAGAATGCATCCCTCCCCTCCCTCCCTCCCCGCATTACAAACAGCATCCAGCTTACTTAGCTTGGTCGTGTTCCCAAATTCTGACCATCTCGCAAGGGACAGACAACACTTTTACTGCTTTAGAAAATGTTTACACTGTACTTCTGCACGTAGATTAGCTGCCTCCATGTGTAAACTAATGGGGGTCATAAACATGTACGCCCTCTCTGAAGGGGAAAGCGTTTGACCCGAGTCATTCGTAACACACTCGTCTTCTGTAGGCAAACCGATGATGTAAACCGCCAAGAATTTGAACCCCAAGGAGCTGGTGATCCACAGCTTGTTCTGCTACATATTTCTGTCACTCCCACTGGGACTGTGGTCATTGTAGGAAAACTTTGAATTGACCTGAGCAATGTGCGTTCCATCTTTTTAGATTTTGTCATGAAAAGCCAGTTTTTTTTGTCTTCTCTAGGAGCAAAAAATATTCACAAAATACAACAATTACATCATCTTTTTGAAAGTTTTTCTATCTTTAGTGAATTTAAACCCATATGGTTTGGTCAGAACCAGAGATTAGTATTGGACAGATGCCAATACTAATCTGAGCTTTAGTAAAAACAAATAAAACGTGTGGTTTGATGGAAAGGGATGGTGTAAGGGGCTGTGAGCTAGCAGGAGAGCGTACAAACAGATGGATGATGGGAAAAGGGGCCAGGGTTTCTGCAAGCCAACAATCCCACCATAAAGTTAAAACTTGTTTCCACTGAACAGCATTAAAAATGGCATTATCATATTTAAAAGAACACAGCGAACTCTTAAAACAGCACAAAAGATGATCGGAGTGGAGAAGACGTGGGGTCAGTAAAGTATTTCAGCCGATTACATGTGTATATATTATAATCTGTAATTATTTGTGGATTTTTAGGAAGTTTTTAGAGGTTTTCTTTTTTTCCCCTGATTTATTACTGATTTCCATGTGAGATGTTATAAAAAACATTTAAAACTGGTCTTAAAAGTGCAATGTGAAAGTGAATGAAGTGACTTTCCTGGTGTTAATTAATACTGGGGTCCCAGCCAGTAAGGCTAAGTGGGCCACACATCATTTTAAAGTGGACAGAAAATGTGGGCCCAAAATGGGTTTGTCCACAGTTTCTGCAGTAGTTCGTCCTGTGATTGTCCACATTGGCTTACGTGGGCACAGTGGGTTAGCATGCTAGGCTATCTAGCCACCTGGTGGACAGTGGAGCTCGTTAGCTTGCTACAGCAGAGCTCGCTACATTGGTACAGAGTTTGCTAGCTTGATACAGAGGAGTTTGCTAAGTTGCTACAGCAGAGCTCGCTAGCTAAATACAGAGGAGCTTGCTAGCTTGATACAGAGGAGCTCACTAGCTTAAATCAGAGGAGCTTTCTAGCTTGATACAGAGGAGCTCACTAGCTTAAATCAGAGGAGCTTGCTAGCTTGATACAGAGGAGCTCACTAGCTTAAATCAGAGGAGCTTGCTAGCTTGCTAGAGCGGAGCTCGCAAGCTCAATACAGAGGAGTTCGCTAGCTTGCTACAAAGGATCTTGCTAGCTCGATACAGAGAAGCTCGCTAGCTTTCTACAGTGGAGCTTGCTAACATGCTACACGGAAGCTTGCTAGCTCAATACAGAGGAGCTTGCTAGCTTGATATAGTGAAGCTCGCTAGCTCTATACAGAGGATCTCGCTAGCTTAATACAGAGGAGCTTTCTAGCTTAATACAGAGGATCTTGCTAGCTCGATACAGAGAAGCTCGCTAGCTTCATACAGAGGAGCTTGCTAGCTTGCTACAGCAGAGCTTGCTAGCTTGATATAGTGAAGCTCGCTAGCTCTATGCAGAGGATCTTGCTTACTTGCTACAGCAGAGATTGCTAGCTTGATACAGAGGAGCTCGCTAGCTCAATACAGAGGAGCTTACTAGCATGCCTCAGCGGAGCTACATATCATGGTACAGTGGAGCTCGTATAATGGAGCACGTTAGCATGCTACAGCAGAGCTTGCTAACATGCTATGCTGTCCACCGGGCAGCTGGTTAGCGTAGCGAGCTAACCAGCTGAGTCCCTGCTTAAGTCAATGTGGGCAAACACAGAAACTGCAGACAAACCCAATCGTTGCCCACATTTTCTGTCCACTTTTACCCATATGGGCCACTTTTGGCCTTTCTGGCTGGGATGTAAGGAAAAATCGATTCATCGCGATACTTAATTTGGCGATTCTTCTATAGTTTTACAAGATGATATTTAATTAAATATCTATGAGCATTCTTCAGTGTCTTACATTTGTTTTCCACCTAAACCTCCGACCACTAGTTGGCAGCACAGCATTCTTTGAGCAGCTCTACAGCACACCTGAACAACAAAATATTGCCAGAACCAGCTTGTGTTTGTTTTATGACCAGCTTAAAACATTAAAAAAAAATGTTCTGGTACAGTCTTGAGATATATCGCGATATATATCATAATACTTATCGTTCTTTAGTTTCCATAATTAAAAAAAAAAACATTTGAAGTATCCGAATGAAAGTATTTCAGAAACCTATGTGATATTTCACAGGTAGTTCTTTATAGATACAGAAGGAAAACACTGACTGGCAGAGTACAAAAAAGTCAAAATCCAGACTTTATTCTTCCAAGGAAACATTGACAAGATTATTGTGTCCAGGAATCTAGTACTAAGGTTTCATTCTTTAATAGGTTACAGGTATGCAGGAGTCTAAACAAAGACAGTTGGATAAGAACAAGATAGTTGCAAGATGTGGAGCAGCTCAAACCCCCACGTTGGTTAACTCCGCCCCCCATCTTACAACCTGTTGGTTTTTCTTCCACTTACTACTTTAATCGGAAACACATCTTTCTGCTGTTGGATACCCTTTTTTGTCAGAAGAGGAACAAATGTGTGAGAGCGCCGTCAGTTCAACTTTAAAACCCCAGCTGTCCGGACTATTTAAACCCTGCATGTGCACAACACATGTCCGCATGAGTGGCATCCTTCACAAAAATAGAGATCCTGGTGACAGAATGGACTTCAATCAGAACAGTGTTCTAGGAGACCCCACACACCCAAGAGGACTGAAGAAACACCAAATCTTATCTGGGTCAAATCCAAGCTGTACCTGCCGCGATGTGTCAGGAAGTGCCAAACGGCTCTAATGCCGTCTGTGTTTGCTAAATGTGTGGAAAGCCGCTCCACTGCTGAAATCAGCACAGCCTCATTATTATCTGATGTAACACTGGATCAACAAGGATGTGCGCGGCGCTGAATCATCAAACCCAGCCACCTAACCAAAGTCACTCCTTCATACAAGACTCATGAGGTAATTTGGGTTTTCAGGAGGACAAAGAGCTGCTGAGTTCGTCAAATGACAATTGTGAACACCAAGGCAACAACATCCAGCAAAGCGTGTTCTGACATAAGTCAAGGCCGCTCCAAACAATGGGGGCTATCTTTAGCTTCTGGCAACAACTGGTCACACCACGCAGTTCATAAAATTAGCAACATTTAAGGGATTTAGGAGCTGAGGAGTGCAGCACATACAGAACAAGTGTCAAAGTCAAGGCCCGGGGGCCGGATCCGGCCCTCCAGATCATTTTATGGTATTGTTATTAATGGCCCGATGTTATCTTGTGCTTATTTCTAACTTGTATAATTTTGATCAAATAGATTTTTATGGAGAGTAAAATATTGAAAGTTGTTTCAGATTTAAGTTGATTTATTCTATAATATTATTCCTGCCAATTATTATTCATAATTGTGCGTAAAAGTTAAGGTTTAAAAGTTTTTAAAAATTGAATTCTGTTAGCTTTTTGGAATATTTTGGCATTTACTGTGATTTTTTTAGGCTATTTTGGAGTTTAGCTAATATTTCAGCTACATGTTAGCTGTTTTGGCTAATTTAGGGTTTTTTCATTTTTTGGGGATATTTTGAATTTTCGCTATTTTTTCAGCTACATGCTAGCTGTTTTGGCTAACCTAAGTTTTTTATGTTTTGTTTTTTAGGATAATTCTGCATTTAGCTAATACTTCAGCTTCAGCCTTTTCAGTTATTAGTTTTAGTGATTTCAGCTATCAGCTTCACTATTTTCAGCTATATACTTCAGTGGTTTCAGCTATCAGCTTCAGCATTTTCAGCTATTAGTTTCAGTGATTTCAGCCATCAGCTTCAGTATTTTCAGCTATAAGCTTCAGTGATTTCAGCCATCAGCTTCACTATTTTCAGCTATAAGCTTCAGTGGTTTCAGCTATCAGCTTCCGTATTTTCAGCTATAAGCTTCGGTGGTTTCAGCTGTCACCTTCAGCATTTTCAGCTATTAGCTTCACTGTTTTCAGCTATTAGCTTCAGTGATTTCAGCTATTAGCTTCAGTGATTTCAGCTATTAGCTTCAGTGATTTCAGCTATCAGCTTCACTGGTTTCAGCTATCAGCTTCAGTGATTTCAGATATCAGCTTCAATGATTTTAGCTATCAGCTTCACTGTTTTCAGCTATCAGCTTCACTGTTTTCAGCTATTAGCTTCAGTGTTTTCAGCTATAAGTTTCAGTGGTTTCAGCTATCAGCTTCACTGTTTTCAGCTATCAGCTTCACTGTTTTCAGCTATTACCTTCAGTGTTTTCAGCTATAAGCTTCAGTGGTTTCAGCTATCAGCTTCACTGTTTTCAGCTATTAGATTCAGTGTTTTCAGCTATAAGCTTCAGTGGTTTTGCTATCAGCTTCAGTGGTTTCAGCTAGCTCGCTAGCTTACAACCCCTCATATGAAGGGTTGTAAGCTGGTTCACAATGATTTGAATGAAAGAAGACCCAGAAATGCAAATTTAAGATTAATTTTCTTTATATAGTGTATGTCCTTCATCATCAAAAAAATGCCACAAGAATGTTCTATAAAAAAACACAAAAAACAGGATTTTCATCAGATTGTGAACTACAGAAATTAAACTTTTAGGCATGAATGCAAAGAGGAATAGAATGGGTGATATAACCAAAGTAATTAAAGGAACATGGAGTGACATTTTTATTTTATTTATAATGAATCATTTACATATTACCAAAGCACAATCTACAGAAATTAATACACAAAGATGTAAAAGAAATCCATCTTTTTCCTTCCCTGCATTGACCTCTAGTTATGTCCATCCACAGAATAAATCTAAGAAACGAGCTCTATGACATCATAACAGTTTTTAGACTCCCCGTAACAGATTGGCTCTTAGTAAAAACAAATCCTAAACTCCTTTATTCAAACAAAGGAGAACCCATTCATGATCTGCTCATGTTTTAAATCTATGATTTGATGCAGACCATCACACTCACTTATTTATGACTCGGGTTAAACACTTCCACCTGGATCCCATTTAACTCGTCTATCACAGGTGCTCCTGTAGTCTGTCATTGTCAGAACATTATGCTCACCATAAGGAAGAGTGAATTATAACCATAGCCTCACAGCTAAGTAATACTTTACTGTATTCCATAGACAGATGAGGATCATAATCTGTGTTGGGGAGGGGAGACATTTTTTTTTTTTTACTATGTGTCGACAGAGAGTTGGCCTAAACTAGCGGTCAGGCCTGAAGAAAGATAATGACAGTGAGGTCTGGGTCAGCCTCAGTCTGTCATCTGTCTTATCACAAAATATACAAACCTCTCGCAAATGTGCAAAATGCACAACTACTGTTTAGTCTGCAGCCTAAACACGGGACTTCAGTTTCGTATTGAGTGACATTGCTTGATATCCGCCTCCAGGCAGTAAAACGGGGCTTTTAAGAAGAAGTCTTGCTGAGATTCTGCCGTCGGCTATTATTGGAGCCAGCTCTAAAATTAGACTTCAGACAGGTGCTACCACTGTCTGCTGTCGGCAGCTGCTAGTGATCAAAAGGAAGAGAGAACAGAGGACAGATGAGAAGGAAAAGGAGGGAAAAGGATCTACACACCAACCTTCATTTAGACTTTAGGCAAATTGTGTTTTTGGTGTTTTTACCATGACATTTTTCAAATGATAGACGAAACATATAGAGAGAATCATGAATAAAACTGCATTTCTGAGAGTTTATTTATGCAAATTGTTGTGACTTTGATGAAAAAATGCCGTTATAAGAAGAGCTAATTTGCTACGTAGAAAATACAACGCTGCTCCACTCCATTCTGATGAATCCACTTGTAGACAAAACATCTTCATTCTCCTCGTCCGAGCTGGGATCTGATCAAATCGGTTCGACTGGTTAGCTCCAACATTGCTCGCCATTTTTGTTGCTCCGATAATGTCAGGCTGGTTAGCTGTAAGCTAGCAGGAGAGCATGTAAACTAACTCCAGACCTCGAGGGCCGCAGTGTCTGCATTATTCCTGATGTCCAAGTCCTTCTCATGACCAATTACCTGGTTATGGTGTGCAGACAATTAGAACATAGAGAAAAGTATACTAGAAAATATGCAGGAATGTGGCCCTCGAGGCCTGGAGATGCCTATCCCTGCTGTAAACAGAGAGCTCTCATTTACCAAGAAGGAGGGTCTAGGGGCAGCAATGTCCAATTAAGTTTAGTCTGTTTAGTTTAGTTTAGTTTAGTTGAATTTAGATTAGATTAGATTAGTTTAGTTAAACTTAGATTAGTTTAGTTTAGATTTGTTTTTTCTAGTTTAGTTTGGTTCAGTTTAGTTTAGTTAAGCTTAGATTAGTTTATTTAGGCTTAGCTACGTTTCGTTTAGTTTATCTTATTCTAGTTTAGTTAAGTTAAGCTTAAATTAGTTTATTCTAGTTTATGTAGGCTTAGCTACGTTTAGTTTAGTTTATCTTATTCTAGTTTGGTTTAGTTTTATTAGCTTAATTTAGTTTAGTTACACTTATCTTACTGTAGTTTAGTTTAGTTTAGATTGGTTAAGCTTAGATTATCTTACTCTAGTTTAGTTATGCTTAGGTAAGTTTAGTTTAGCTTATCTTATTCGAGTTTAGTTTAGTTTTATTAGTTTGATTTAGTTTAGTTAAGCTTATCTTATTCTAGGTTATTAAGTTGATTTTACTCTAGTTTTGTTTAGTTAAGCTTAGCCTAGTTGACTTGACTTGGCTTGAGTTCAGTTCAGCTATTTTTATGTTTTATGAATGATTTTATGTTATTGGATATTTACTGTTGTGAAGCCTTTTGAGACGACTGTGTTGTGTAAATGAGCTATAAAAATAACATTGAATTGAATTACTGGGGAGGGGAAGAGGGGCGGGGTTTGTTTGTGACAATGGTCCCGCCCACAACTGTGTCCTAGAAAATGACACAGGTGTTTTCATTCTTGCTACAAACAGCATAAATATAATTAAAGGACCACTTGAAAAACTTTCAAAATACCCAAAAAAGATGATCGGAGTTGGTCTTTAAACTTAAAGAGCTATAGACTTATAGATGTATGTCTAAAACATCTCGATGGCTTAAGAATTTTGGGTTCTGACTGGCAAAAAGTCCGCTTCGCTCTCTGCATTTCTCAAACCATCCCATTTTTGTCCCGTCTTTGTGGTCTTGGAAAAGTCCAAGCTCAACAGATGCAGACTCACGTCCTCAGAGTTGAGAAGTTAAAGATGGACCAGCTGTGAGTGGAGAGCCAGACAGAAAAGGAGCTTCAGACACTTTTACAGCAGTCTGTAAAGCAAACACCTGCTGCTCTGTCTGATGGCCAAGTGGACCTCAGTACTCTACAGACATAGAAACTGTCAAAGATTTGCATTCAAAGCACTGCAGGTGTCTGAATGCAGATGGAGACCTTATTAGTGTTTGTTATTCCTTGTTCCTTATTACTTGTTATTCCTCTATTACTCCACATTTGGGAGACATAAAATTAAGACTAAGGTGTTAAAATAATCTATGAGGATTCACTTTTATTTATACCCTTAGTTGATAAACAGTTTGTTTGTCCATCTTTTTTTATCATTCGAGCTGAAAGCGAGTCCTAAAATTAACCACAAGCTCGCGTAGACCCATGGGAGAAGAGCCTACTACGCTGTTCTCAGTGTGGTGTCCAGTATTTACATTCCAGGAGGGCTATAAATCTTTCCAGCCACTATGATTGTAGAAAATGGTCTAATTCTGGCACACAGAATGGGAAATTTGATCTGGATTAGCTTTGAATTCTTCCAGTGCTGTGAGAAGATTTGACTTAAGCCAGAGTCACACAAACATACAGGACTGACAAAAAGACAGACATGCTGCACAGATGTCTGAGGATGACATGGGGCGAGGAATACAGAACTATCCTGTTCAGGGTTCTGGGGGGTAGTAGGTTAGAACATAAAGTCTCATTTTATACTGAGCGGTACGGTCCAGAAAGAAGTAGTACGGTCCAGTAAGAAGTAGTATAGTCCAGTAAGAAGTGTTACGGTCCAGTAAGGAGTAGTATGGTCCAGTAAGAAGTAGTACAGTCCAGTAAGGAGTAGTACGGTCCAATAAGAAGTAGTAGGGTCCAGTAAGGAGTAGTATGGTCAAGAAAGGACTAGTGTGATCCAGTAAGGAGTAGTACGGTCCAGTAAGGAGTACTACGGTCCAATAAGGAGTACTACCAGCTAATAAGAAGTAGTACAGTCCAGAAAGGAGTAGTATGGTCCAATAAGGAGTACTACGGTCCAATAAGGAGTAGTACGGTCCAGTAAGGAGTACTATGGTCCAGAAAGGATTAGTACGGTCCAGAAAGGAGTAGTATGGTCCAGAAAGGATTAGTACGGTCCAGTAAGGAGTAGTACGGGCCAATAAGGAGTAGTACGGTCCAGTAAGGAGTAATAAGGTCCAGTAAGGAGTACTACGGTCCAGAAAGGATTAGTACGGTCCAGAAAGGAGTAGTATGGTCCAGAAAGGAGTAATACGGTCCAGTAAGGAGTACTACGGTCCAATAAGGAGTAGTAAGGTCCAGTAAGGATTAGTACGGTCCAGTAAGGAGTAGTACTGGCCAATAAGGAGTAGTACGGTCCAGTAAGGAGTAATAAGGTCCAGTAAGGAGTACTACGGTCCAGAAAGGATTAGTACGGTCCAGAAAGGAGTAGTACGGTCTAGTAAGTAGTAGTACTGTACGATCATTCTGGTGAGCGTTTCCAGTGAGCGGTTTGTTTTCATGGCGCATGCACAGTGTAGACCGCTAGCGTGTCATTGTAGTGTGATGACTAGCAAAGCATCAACAATGGAGGTCATCCAGCAGCTCGTCTTTTTCTTGCTTTACTCTTTGTACATCGTATATAACAGGAATTTAATGTCGCTTGAAAGAAGATTGCGGGCGTCTAAGAAGAAAGAGGAAATCGTTGGAATCACTAGCTTAGTGCTATATTATCGCTTTCTGCCAATCAACGGGTGGGTCCGCCCTTCTGCCCCCTTCCACTTTTCTATAGACCTACAACGGATGCTCTTAAGAGGTACGGGTCGGTACTGTTTCACGGGTCCATTTTACAATGGAAACGCTAAAAAAATACAGACCGATGTGGCTTAAGGTTCCAACAGAGGTTGTCTGACTAATTTAAGTAATTAAGATTTATCAAGTACAGGGCCTTTTCCTTTTCCACTTTTTATCAGTTTATAAAAATATAGAAGTGCCACATCGGTTGGTTCAGTTAAATTGTGAAAAAAGTTAAAAAACATGTTTTTTTTGCAACAACTGCTGATAGAGTTTCCTTTTTTTGGTTCATCTTTAGGCGTTTCAAAAGTACCGACAGTTAATGCAATTGCATAAAACATATTTAGCTGCAGATCTAGTCTGTTTAAATATTAAATGCTTGACTTAAATCAGAGCTGAATCTTTATGAACTTATATACTGTAGTTTAGCCTGGTTTACATTGGTGGTGACGGACAACTGGTTTCTATGAGCCAAAATATCAATATTGCGATATATATCGCGATATTTACTCCTGCAATTTATTTTTCGATGGGTTCTAACCAAGTATCGATCTTTTATTTTGATTTGAAGAGGCTGTAAAATGTTATATTCTTCATACTTTTGTCACTGAATTTTACAAATTCAACTGGTGTCAATGCTTAAGATAAAACATAGTATTACTGATTTGCACAAAACTGTCAATTATTTGTTGCACAATATAAGACAAGTTGTTTACTATGATTGTGTTCAAGCTGAAAAATAAAATGGGATATATTTTCACAAAAATATGTGTTCTTCTATATATTGTGAGTTACTAGAGACGATTTTTTATCAATTATGGCAGTATCGCGATATTATCGATATCGTGAGCCATGTATCGCGTATTGAATCGTATCGTGAGGTACCCAGTGATTCCCAGCCCTAGTAAGCATTGTTTCATTTGAAATTCTTTAGTAGTTTTTTGGCAGTTTAGTTGTTAAACTGTTCCAGAACTGACACCACTCCTCAATCTAATCAAATCATGTTTCCAGACTCTTTTAAGTCTCCACAGATCCAAGTTTATCCGAGCAAATCTGGTGCTGCTATTAGTGTATTAAAGGCAACACCAAATTCTTAAAAACATGATGTGTTCTTCAGAATGAATCAGTGTTTTTACCAGCCATATATTCCCACGTCTTAATGCTCTGCACATGAATCACCCGCAACCGCACTGTACCGTAAATGAATAGCTGCATTAGCGTGGTAACTAATCATCAAACCCCACAATAGTACAGGCACACCTCAAGAGCAGCACAACCCCAATCTGGCACTGGTGTCATGTTGCAGACAGGAAACATATGGCCTGCCGAGAAAAAAAGAGTATGCCAAAGAGGGCCTCCCTCCTTTTGCTCTGGTGGTCCCTCCTTCCATCATTCCTCCCTTCTCGGTTGGAGGGAAGGAGAAGAGTGAGGCCTTTCTGGTGTTTGGAGCACAGATCAGAGAGCTCTGGCTCTGGATCAGAGTGATGGAGGTCTCCGGGAGGTTTTTGAGAAGCTGTCTATGGTTGTACTAAGTCTGCAGACTATTTAAGGCTTTGAACTCATCCTGAAGGGAGAAAAAACATTAAAGTCTTCAGGAAACAAAACTACGAACATACATGTGTCAAAGTCAAGGCCCGGGGGCCGGATCCGGCCCTCCAGATCATTTTATTTTATTGTTATTAATGGCCCGATGTTATCTTGCACTTATTTCTAACTTTTATAATTTTGACAAAATATATTTTAACAGAGAGTAAAATATTGAAAATTATTTAAGGTTTACATTGACTTATTCTGGAATAATATTCCTGCCTTTTTATTTTTTGTATTTATGTTAAAAAGTTACAGTTTTAAAGTTTTAAAAATTGGCATTATGCTAGCTTTTTTGGACAATGTTTTTCATTTACAAAGATTTTTTAGGCTATTATGGAGTTTAGATTTTTTTTAAGCTACAAGCTAGCTTTTTTGGCTAACTTACATTTTTTAGGCTAATTTGGCATTTCGCAGATAATGCTATATATCTAGTTCATAAATATGGTAAAAGTTAAGGTTTTAAAGTTTTAAAAATTGGTATTCTGCTAGCTTGTGAGGTGATTTTGGCATTTGCTGAGATTTTTCTGGCTGTTTTGGAGATTAGGTAAAATTTCAACTACATGTTAGCTGTTTTGGCTAATCTAATTTTTTGTATTTTTTTGTTTTTAAGGCTAATTTGGCAATTAGCTAATATTTAAGCTGGCTATCAGCTTCAGCATTTTTTGCTATCAATTTCAACATCTTCAGCTATCAGCACTAGCATCTTCTACTGCCAAATTCAGCTTACAGCATTCACACTAGCATTATCACAGGTAATAATTATGTTAAAAATGTACAGTTTGAAAGTTTTAAAAATTAGCATTTTGCTAGCTTTTTGGACAATTTTAGCATTTACTAAAATCTTTAGGCTATTTTGAAGTTTAGCTACATGCTAGCTGTTTTGGCTAATTTGGGTTTTTTCAGTTTTTCCGGCTGTTTTGGAGTTTAGCTAATCTTTTAGCTACATGCTAGCTGTTTTGGCTAACCTACTTTGTAGTTTGTTTTTCTTTTTTTAGTTTTTTAGGCTAATTTGACATTTAGCTAATATTTTAGCTGGCTATTAACGTGAGGGTGTTCAGCTGTTAGCTTCAGCCTTTTCAGACACATTTAGCTTACAGCATTCACACTAGCATTATCACAGGTAATGCTATATATTTAGTTTTAAAGGTTTTAAAAATGTAGTTTTAGAGTGTTCAATAAATGTTTATCCTGTTCGATCTGAGGTGAGTTTTGGATTTTGGACCCTTGTGCGATCGAGTTTGACACTCTTGTACTAAAATATCCAAATAATCTATCCTTCCAATCATTAGAAAACACTAAATACCAAAACGTCGCTTTGTGAAACGACTTCCTGCAATACTTTGCCTCCAGCAGAGGAATGAACCATAAGTTGCTGTTTACAGATAACCTTTGACCCTGAAAGCAACAATAGAAGATCAATATAATCTCAGCAGAGCCACCTTCAACTGAAGACGAGCTGATAAGCAGACTGACTCTGTCTGTTCCAGGTCGCCATCCGTCACATATTTACTTCAGCTCCATGTCCTCTGTTTTCCTTAACCGCACTTCTCAGATCTTTATCGCGGCGAAGCTCTCAAGCCGAGACTGTGGAGGATCATGGGATGTTCAGACTGGCTTTCATCAAGATGAGCACAAAGAGATGCAGCGTTTGTGCAGGAAGTGTCAAAGTGAGTCCCTGAAAGGTTCTTCTTACGTCGTAAACTTAAAAATCATTCCTTTACATTCAAGTGTTTTCGTTCCCCTGCGACTTTTTAAGTGGGATTTTAAAAGCTAATAAAACAGATCACAACAGATGAAAACCTGCTGCACACATCTCTCATTCAGAGAGCCCGGCCTATAAAATCTACAGACATCATTAAGCGTGTCTGCTAATTTCTAAAACCTGAAAAGCAGCAGTGATAAAACTACTGAGGCAATGCAACCCAAAACACATGTTTACCGAGCACTGTAAGCTGCTTAAAGCGGCATGACGTAAGAACACAAAGCGCTCAAAGCGTCAAAACGGAGATGCTCGCAGATCTCTACTGCTGCCAAACGGTTACTGGAGATCACAGTGGAGGAAAGGCTTTGAAAGATAAGACATAAAACATTTGCTGAGCTGACAAAAAAATCCACAGATGCAAATTCATATCAAGAACTTATCCAATAGATGCATTAATGCAGCAACAGTTCTTTGTCTACTTCATGAGAAGTCGTCCGCATCAACGATTGAGATTTTCTGCTTTTACACTTTCTAAAAACTTAGCAAAAACAGTAAAAAAAAATCTTCAGAAAACCATTTAGCAATTTGTCCATCACTGATTAATCAAAATACTAGAGTTCACAAAATAAGAAGTCTTTTATTACAACTTTAAAGTCGTAAATGTACAAGAAAAAAGTAATAAAAACCTCTAGAGCATAAGATTTATTTATTTATTTTTTTACTTTCTACCTCAAACTTTACTCTTATACGTTTACACATTTCATTTAACCCTTTCTATTTATAAACGGTATTACTGCATTCCTGCACAGTTTACCTCAAATTTGATCTGTCTCAAATTTTGCACAATTTTATGTCTTATTTGTGTGTTTCTTTGTTTTTTTTTAGCTACTCAAATCTAGTTACAAAGTACAATTGCAATGACAATGTACAATTCTAATAGCTGTTAAATTACAAGAATAAAGTCAAATTTTAAAATGTACCTGCTTGAAAATTGCAAATATAGTACCTTAAAGTTTTAAATTTATGACTTTAAACTTAAATTGACATAAAGTTATGAGAAAAAAAATACTTAAATTTACAAGAAAAAAGTTGTGTTTGTTGGAGTTGTGCTCACAGGTGAAAGACGTGGAACATTTTGTGAAGATTTATGTCTGTATGGCTTCAAAAACAAATAAATTCTAAACTTTTTAGTGACTTTAAATCAAATTATTATCAGTATGAGAACTTTGAAAAGCATATGGCAAAAATTGTGTTTCTTCAGGCTAAAGTATCCCACAGATCTTTATAAAACAATAAAAAAGTAATAAACTGTAAATCAAACAACTAAATCAAACATTTAGTTCACCTGTTCAAATCAAGGAAATTTTGACCAAATTGAATTTAGACGGTGTGCTGTTGCACGTGGTGTTCATGTGTTGGACTTTATGTTCATTTCAACTTCAATCTCGTAAAATTACTTTTGTTTTGTAGCTTTAACCTCAGAAATTTACGAGAAAAAAGTTGCAAATTTACGAGTTCTTTTCTCATAAATGTAAGACTTGAATCTCATAATATTACTTTATTTTTTATTTTGGTGGCCCTAACAATCTGTCGTAAAAGATAGAGTTTGTCCAGCAGGAATTTATAAAAATTGTAGTATCAGTAATTGTAAAATAACTTGTCAATAAATGATAAAAAGAAGCTTTCAAATAACTAGAAAAGTCTTATTACCTGTGAAAATGCTAGTGTGAATGCTTTTGCTGAAAGTAGTTGCTGAAGATGCTGAAGCTTTTTGCTGAAAATGGTGACAGAATTTACTTTATTGCTAAAGGGATTTGCTGAAAATGTAAAAAAGCTATTTGCAAAATGTTACATTTGCTAAAAGGCTGGAACTATGAACTATGAAAGAGCGCTGAAGTTGGCCTACATTTCTGAAAAAATTCTTGCGAAATTGCTTAAAAATCCCTAATACGTACCATTGTTGCTAAAATATTTATTGTGTTGCTTAAATATGAGTTAAACTCCAAATTAGCCCCCAAAAAACAAGTAGATGTAAAATTAGCCAAAAAAGCTAGCTAGTTGCTTAAATACTAGCTAAATTCCAAAATAGCCTAAAATTCCTCAGTAAAATAAATTAGTCAAAAACGTTAGCATGTTGCTAAAATAGAAGCTAAACTCTAAATTAGCATATGAAAAACTCAGTAGATAAACAAATTAGCTAAAAACGTTAGCATGTTGCTCAAATATTAGCTAAACTTCAACTAAGCATAAAAAAACCTCAGTAGTTGCCAAGTTAGCCAAAAAAGCTAGCATGTTGCTTAAATACTAGCTAAACTCCAAAATAGCCTAAAATTTTTCAGTAAACTAAATTAGTCAAAAACGTTAGCATGTTGCTAAAATAGAAGCTAAACTCTAAATTAGCCTAAAAACCTCAGTAGATAACAAATTAGCTAAAAACGTTAGCATGTTGCTAAAATAGAAGCTAAACTCTAAATTAGCCTAAAATTTTTCAGTAAACTAAGTTAGTCAAAAACGTTAGCATGTTGCTAAAAAAGAAGCTAAACTCTAAATTAGCCTAAAAACCTCAGTAGATAACAAATTAGCCAAAAACGTTAGCATGTTGCTAAAATATTAGCTAAACTCTTTAATTACTATGAAATATGAAAACATAGCCCATGAATATATTTAAAGGCTTGTTGTTAAACCATTTAAAATGTTTTCCTACATTTTCAAACTGTTTTTTGAAATATTTTCAAATTTTATCTAATGTGTGAAAACTGTAGCGCGAGAAAATGTTTTTTACGGAGTATTTTTTAATTTAATGCTCTTAAATATTGTAAAGTGATGCTTAAACTTTTAAGATCCTATTGTCAAAGAAAGTGTTTTATTTAACATATATATATATTTGTACTTTAAGGAAGCAGAAATTATAAAATCTGATCAACACTAAATACATTTTAACAGGTGATGCTGAATAATGAGCGTGAATGATGTTCTAACAAGAAACTGAATTCAAGAAAAAAGAGGAAATGTGCACAGATGAGGGCATGAGAATGAAAAGCAACAAAAAAAGCAACATTTTCTTTGGCTTTGAGGGGAACTCGCCCTCCCTGAACACTCCAAACTGTTTTTAAAGAAGTATTTAAGGGAGAAAAGGATGGAAAGTTAGCGTAGCAGAGAAGGAAAAAGAAAACACCTCCATAGGAGAGCCGAGGCCATTAGGAATGCATGCTGTGTTTTGAAAACAGAACTCAGAAGAAAAGGATAAAAACCAAACCAAAGGCTGACAGAAACGCGGGGCGAGGGGCCAGAGGGCCAGGCCAAACCTTCATGCAGTGCCAGGTTCCAGTCAGACTAGACAAAGTCAACAAAGCCACTTGATTAAAACAAGGGTGAAAGGATGCAGAAATGAGGGAAAAGGAGCTGCAGGAAGACATCAGGATCAGAAGTATGTCGGATCTGACACAGATTATCAAGAAATTGATAGAAAAGAAGAAAGTAAATGCAGAAGAAAAAAACTAATCAGAATGCATAACAACAAACACAATCGACCTAACATAGTTCTGCTTCTGTGCTGTCAGACTTTAATCTGAACACAGATTACAGAATAATTCATAGGTTATAACACAGTGTTCATTGTGGTCTGTGATGGAAAAGCCAAAACTATCCGTTTGTGAGGAGGGGATGAATTAACAAATTTAAAAAAAGCCTTTTGATATCAAGACATAACACAATCTTATTAATATTTAGCTAACGTGGATGTAAGCAACAAACATTTAGTCATTTTAGGACCTAACTGCTCCGATGTCTGCTGGGTCTTCTCAAGGCTACATAATGCATGTGTGCACACTCCAAATAGCAGGAAAGAATCTTGTAAGACAAATAAATCATCCAAATTAAGGTTTTTAAAAAAAAAGAAAAAAAAAGATTAGCCAAATCAGCTAGCATGTAGCTGTAATATTAGCTAAACTTAAAAACAGAATAAAGAATTGAAAAAAGCCTAAATTAGCCAAAACAGCTAGCATGTAAATATTAGCCTAACTACAAAACAACCAAAAATACAAAATAAAAATAGCCTAAAGTAGCCAAAACAGCTAGCATGTAGCTGAAATATTTTCTTAACTCTAAAACGGCGTAAAAAAACAAAAAAGCCAAAATTAGCCAAAAAAGCTAGTGTGTAAATATCAGCCTAATTCCAAAACAACCTCAAAATGTAAAAATAGACTAAATTAGCTAAATCAGCTAGCATGTAGTGGAAATATTAGCTAAACTCTAAAACAGTGTAAAAACAAACAAAAAAAAGCCTAAATTAGCCAAAACAGCTAGCATGTAAATATTAGCCTAATTCCAAAAAAGACTAAAAACTAAAAAAACAATCCGAAGTTGGCCGATGTAGCTGAAATATTAGCTAAACTTCAAAATAACCTGAACATATTAGTAAATGCCCAAATAGTTTATTATAAAAAGCTAGTAGAATGTCAATTTTTAAAACTTTAAAACTGTAACTTTTTAACCTAATTATGAATAATAAAAAGGCAGGAATATTTTTCCAGAATAAATCAACTTAAACCTTAAATAACTCAATATTTTACTCTCTATAAAAATACATTTTGACAAAAATATACAAATTAGAAATTAGCGCAAGATAACATCAAGCCATTAATAACAATAAAATAAACTGATCTGGAGGGCCGGATAGAATTACCTGGAGGGCCAGATCCGGCCCCCGGGCCTTGACTTTGACACATGTGCTCTAGATCAATTCTTTCCCAGAAAAGTAAATGTTTCCACCTCTGACACTTTGATACTTTTGTCATTTTACCAAGAAACATTACATAATCGATAAGCATTAAGGTAAACTAATCTACTCACAGAGTTGATCAATATAGTCGAAAGATTTTCCAAATTATTACAAAAATCTCAGGATAAGAAATCAGTTTCTTATTAGAATAATCTGTAAAAACTTTAATTTAGTTGAATTGAACTAAATCACTCGGAAGTATTTGTATTGTTTGCTTTTTTTTAGACAAATCAGTTGTTAATTATTATAGTTTTATTTTTGCAAAGAAATAAAAATAAATAAATAACATCAAAGAATTCCCAAACTTGATTATCTCTCATAATGAATGTCAGACTTGACGCTCCCTCTAATTACATAAAGATGAATTAAAAGACAAAAATGAAAACTCATGTTTAGTAAGGAGTTTGTTGTCCTGACTCAGCAGTTTTCTTTGCTGAGTGAACAACTCTCAGCTCCTGACGTTTTGCTGTAAAACGCTCGCTGTGGTTGATTACGCCAGAGTCCGACTCCTGCCAACGGAGCCGTTTCATTAAGGAAAAATGCTGACCATGTATGGTCACATCCAACAATACACAAACAACATCAGCTATTAAAGCTGTCAAGGTGTGTGTGAACAGTGAAGTATCTTCTACGTTTGTGCCAAAATGTGGAATCATGTTTTGATTCTTCTCCAGCAAACACAATGAACTTGAAATTCAATGGTAGATGAACTTGTGTAAAAGTTCAGAGATTCGGCTCAAACACGAGTCAGAAGGTGACACTTACACACACATATCTGGAAGGAAAATCCAAGAATGGGGCTTGTTGTTGAGCCTCCTCCTCCTCCTCTTCCTCCTCGCTGTCCCGCCAGAAGAGCTGGAACTGGCTTCACCATAAAACAAGGGGCTCACGTGAAACAGTCCACCATGAGTCTCACCAGAGAGAGGAAACTCAAGGAGGAAGGGAGGGCAAAAAAAAAAAAAATCACCTTTAAGAAGCTCCTTTAAGGTGACTCCCCCCTTTAGATTTCTTCCTTCTTTCTTTCTCTCCACAAAGTGAATAAAACCTCTCCTCTTTTTGGCTCCACTGTCCTCCCCGCTCGCGGTGAGAGTGAAAGTTAAACCCAGCTTTAACAACTGGAATGTGACAGCAGGAGAGAGCCCGAGCGAGGGGAGGGACGGAGAGGGAAGTGTGTGGTGTCCACCTCCTCTGCTGAGTGAGTGAGCAGTCAAAGAGAAGTAAAAAGGGGAGGGAAAAACCACGGGGGGGGAGGGCTGTGTATGATGAGCGTGTGACATCAAAACTTTATTTAAAAAAAAAAAAAAAACACCAAAAAATCTTGATGTTAGCTCTGAAACTTTTTGTTTTTTTTTGGAGATCATTCACTTATTGTTTCAAGAAAGTTTGCCCACCCTCATAATCTCCTCTGGTGTGCTGGAACGCAGGAGGAAAACTGAAACCAGCCAAAAAGACTGGAGAGCATTAATCTGCCCCCTCCATCTGATTCAGAACTCCTTGGAAAACGACAGACGAGGGTTGGAAAGGATTCAGAAACACAGTTCATCAAGCCAGTCATCTAGAGATTTGATTGTTTGCTCACTCCAGTCATATTTTGATCTATTTAAAAAGCATTCTCTTATAATAATAATTAAGTCATTTTTAGCCAAAATCAAAAACATATCATTTTATAGGACATAGAAATTCCCCTCTAAGATGTGGCGCAGAGTAACCCCGCCCCATTTCCCATCATTCATCTATTTTCACGCTCTCCTGCTAGCTTACACACTCAACCTAACATTACCGGTGTGACAAAAATGGTGAGCAAAATTGTTCAGTTTTGGACGAAGACATGTGTCTGCTCTTGATTTAAAGTAATTTGAACTAGAAAAGTCGCATAACCTGCGATAATCTCGTGTGAATGCTTTTTGCTGAAAGTAGTCGCTGAAGATGCTGAAGTTTTTTTTGCTGAAAATGGTGACTGAATTTACTTAAAATGCTGAAGGGATTTGCTGAAAATGCAAAAGCTATAAAATGTTAAATCTGCTAAAAGTTTTGTTAAAATATAAAACAATGCTGAAGTTGAGCTAAATTAATGAAAAAATTGTAGTGAAATTGCTTAAAAATCCCTAATACATGCCGATTTTGCAAAAAATATTTAGTGTGTTGCTTAAACATGAGCTAAACTCCAAAGTAACCCAAAAAACCTTTTTAGGTGCCAAATTAGCCAAAAAAGCTAGCTTGTTGCTAAAATATTAGCTAAACTACAAATTAGGATAAGAAAAAACCCCAGTAGATTACAAATTAGCTAAAATGTTAGCATGTTGCTAAAATATTACCTAAACTACAAATTAGCATACAAAAACCTTAGTAGATGTCAATGTAGCCAACAAAAAGCTAAAGCATCACTTAAATGCTAGCTAAACTCTAAAATAGCTGGAAATTCCTCTGTAAACTAAATTAGCCAGAAACGTTAGCATATTCCTAAACTCTAAATTAGCTTAAAAAACCCCCAGTAGATAACAAATTAGCCAAAAAATGTTAGCATGTTTCTAAAATATTAGCTAAACTACAAATTAGAATAAGAAAAAACTCAGTAGATGTCAATTTAGCAAAAAAAAAAAGCTAACACATCACTTAAATACTAGCCAAACTCAAAATTAGCTGGAAATTCCTCTGTAAACTAAATTAGTAAGAAACGTTAGCATATTCCTAAACTCTAAATTAGCCTAAAAAAAACGAGTAGATAACAAATTAGCTAAAATGTTAGCATGTTTCTAACGTTTTAGATAAACTCCAAATGTTTAGAAAATTACTATAAAAGGTTAAAACTTAGCCCATGAATATATTTAAAGGTTTGTGGCTAATCAACTTAAAATTTCAAAATTTTAAGACTTTCTCATTTATTTCTAATGGAGCAAATTTTGCTCAATATTTCAAAAAGGATTACGTTTTTAAATCCCCAAAACACAAGCAGTAATGTCCTGAACAAGAAATACCTAGAAAAGCTTGATTTTCTTTAGATACGTCCTCCATCATGACAAAAAATGCTACAAAAACATGTTAAAAACACAATTTTCACTGGACTGGCTCCAAAAACTCAACAAGGAAGCTGTTACTAATTTAGGAAAAATAAATCTGTTTACGCGCAGTGACTCACTCTACTCCACACAAGCACTTCGTGATGTGTTTGTGTGACAGCATGCTCCTATTATATTCCTTTCCCAAAGAAGACAGGCCGAGCTGAATGCAGAACATTCCTCCCCTCTGGAAAGAGCCGGAACCGTGACTCGGACAGAAGTGGCTTTGGCTGGCGGCGGCAGAGAGAGCTCGCTGAAGCGGCTCTTTGTCACCGCTTCCAGAAGACATCATTGTTAATATGGCCTTCGGTCTCATTAAGGGCACTAAGGATATGAAACAAAGTTCCTACTGTTGAGTTAGCAGGACAAACAGATGGAAACTGATAATCCACATGCTGAGTTTGTTCTTAAGGCTTTTAGCGAAGACCACCGTGTGAAAAAAGTGTCCTCTTTTGTGTTTTAATTCACAAATAAATTGATGAATGAGGCTGTTAGTAGGCTTTCATTCTTTCTTTCTTATCAGTTCACCAGCATTATCTGTCTGTGTGTAGTTGCGACTTCCTCTCTATGTTTACTGAGTTGTCTGGGTGCATAAAGTGGAATTCTGCTTGCTTTCTTATGTCTGCCTCAAATATTTGTATGGTTTGGATCTGTTTGTATAGCTATGATTGACAAAAACTGGTTTAAAAGTCAATACTTTTACAAAAAGGTTCAAGCTGGTGGTGCAGAGTTAGCCTACATGCTATCCTGCTACATGCTACATGCTACGTGCTATCCTGCTAGCTTACATTTTTTTGGGGTTTTTGAATCGGAAAATTTACGTTTTAAAACTTTTGACCCCGTTGTATGGAGCTTTTTTGGGGGGGCCATAAATATTTGAAACCCAAATAAAACAAATTGAAAAAAATATTAGTGTTTGGCCAAATAAAAATGTAAAATGTCCCAAACTTTTAGCTATTCTAAACTTACTTATTTTCAGCTTCAAATGTTCTGTTTTTTTAGGTTTCAAAAACTCATACTTTCAACTTCAAACCTTTTTTTTTTAAATTTCAAATCTTTTTTCCACATTTTTAAACGTTTTTTTTTTTCGAAGCTGAAATTTCTGTTTTAAAACTTTTGGCCGCATTGTGGCACCTTGGGGCAAAAATAAGACAGTGTCATAAGGACATTAAAAAGGACGTTTTTTTTTATGTTTTTCATGTTTTCAAAGGACATTTTCTTTATTTTTTATTCCAGTTTTGTCTTTGTTTTGTTTTTATGCTATCCTGCTAGCGTACAGCCCCAACCTAGCATGACCAGTGCAACAAAAATGCTAAGCAATATTGAAGCTATCCAGAAGTACAGTTGTGAGTCAGATAGCAGTTTGGATGAAGAAAATGAAGAAGTAAATGAACCAATGTGGATGCATCAGAATGGAGCGGAGCAAGAAACTTGTGGCTGTCAAGAGTCAGCGTTTTGTCGCCCCCTCTGGTCACTAGAGGGAGCTGTCTCCAGAACATATCTCACTACGTCTCCCAGCAACACTCCCCGGATGACGCTCAGATGACACTCATTGACAATCACCCACAGGACAGTTAAGCACTACACAGAGCTTAACTCGGTGCGAAGTCTTGTTTGTGCCATCCTGCCTGCATTACTGAGCGTTTCAATCTGGACCAAATCTTCTATGTCTCTGACCCTGATTGAAATGCAATTTCTAGGTAATTTTTTTCATATACGTGCTTCACATTGACTGTATAAGTAAGAACTGGACATAACAAGTGTTGAGGTCCCCCATAGGAAATGCATTACCGTTGGCCCTCGCAAAATGAGGCTAAAGCCTTTGCCGTCACCTCCTGATACATCTACCGCCATATTCCGACCCTTCGACAGCGATTACTCCGAGTTGGTTTGAGTCACGTTTTCAGAGGAACTTCTGTCGCCAATCATGAGTGAGCTTGTTCCGGCTTGTTCGAAGGCCACACCCATCCACTGAAAGCGAGTACGGGAGAAGCTGTCAATCGTTCATCACATGCTTTAACTGAGGCATCTGATTGGCCAGTTTATAACTTGATTTTGGCCTTCGTGCTTCCTATTTGGAACACGGAAAGGGATAAGTTCCTACTTATACAGTCAATGGTCCTCTATCATAAGAAAAATGCCTCAAGAACATTTTAAAAACACAATTTTCATCAAATTGGGTCTTTAAGGAAATATGTCAACCTCAGAGTTACTTACGTGTAGGCCTTGGAAAAGGATTAATTCGTAGAAACCTTCATTTTTTCTGATTTATGTAATAAAGCTTCTAGTTTCCGCCACTTTTTTAGACTTATGCTAGGTTTAGAGTGAATTTTTTGCCATCATGGGTAAGTTAATAACCTGAAAATATAACCCCAAGTTTCTGCTAAGAAGAAGCAAGTAGTTAATAGGCTTGTCTGTTGTTGAGACACACATTGGTTTATTTTAATCTGTTTAGATACAAAAATATGATTGCATTTTATAAACTGTGGTGTTTTAATGTAAATTGGTTATATTTTGAAAATAAACCAGCTTTTCTCATGTGTCTTGATGTAACTTCCTGCAAGAATTGACGTAGATCACCAGACGCCGAAATGATCGGCTGCACGGCGCGAGCCTTCCACGTAAATATCTCATTTAACGAGTTAAAGAATACTTGTTTCAATGTCTGTATATTGACGTTCTACTTATACACAAGCAGGAATGATGGATGCCAGCCGCCATTTGCCCACACAGTCGGACAAAATTGAGCGGAGTCGAGCCAAAACAAACATTTTCTTCCTCCAGTCTGTAAAGCTGAAATGACTTAAATGTGTGTGAACAGCTGGAGTCACGTGCACGTGTGTGTGTATGTATGTGCAAGAGAGTATATATGAATGTGAATGGTTCAGAATAAATAATGTCTTGTACGGCCCCTCATAGGAAACCCTGAAATACGTCTTTATCTTATTCCCTTTGTTCCTATAAATCAGGCACTGGATGAAAAGTGATCACACTCATTGCATCATATTTTTAAACATAAAGATTCAATCAATTATTCAGAGAAAAGGGTCAGATTTCATATTAAAATCCATAGGCACAGGTCAGCACTCAAAAACAAAGAAAACCAAAAGAGTTAGAGCTCCATTAGTGTTTCTATTGGAGTCCTGCGGGAGCTTTTATGACAAACAATCAAGGGGACTTCCTCCTGGAGAAGTCAATTTAAATGAGGCCTGGCGGTCGGCGGCTGTGAGGAGCGTGTTTAATCTGCAGGGAGACGGATGGCAGGTTCCAAACCATTTGCTCCTCTGTTCTTTCTAAAAAGCGAGTCTGTCCCTGGGGCTGTGTGAGGAAGAAGCTGGAGCTTGTCAGCCGATGGCTTCATGAATCGCAGGAAAAGCGGAGGCTGATAGCGACTCTGTTACAGCTAATGCATATGCGCATAATCAGTGAGGGAAGCCACGCTTCTGCCAGATAGGGAAGACTTGTAAAGCTGCTAAAGATCACTCATTTTGACAACACACACTTTAAATCCACGTCCAATCTTGTTTTAAAAGCGTTCCCAAAGGTCTTTTAACTCTGATTATGCCACTTTTGTTTAATTTGCCCTGTAATTTTGGTGTCTACCCATAGATGGTGCCCTATTAATAAAGTGACCTTTGTTTCTAGGTCCATAAATTTCTTCTTTTTTTATGAGTGTTTTCTAAGACAGACATTATTCCAACACCTCCAGACAGAGAGCCCCTGCTGGGTGTGGAGGCTGCCTGCTCATGCCTCATCGAGACATTGAAGAAAAAGGAAAAAGATCTTGATCCCCCTGAATGGGAGACGGAGAGTCTTCAAGCTCAGACACAGAGACACAGAAACACTGTGGGAGTGGCTGTCAAAGAGACACAGAAACACTGTGGGAGTGGCTGTCACAGAGACACAGAAACACTATGGAAGTGGCTGTCACAGAGACATAGAAACACTGTGGAAGTGGGTGTCACACAGACACAGAAACACCGTGGAAGTGACTGTCACAGAGACACAGAAACACCGTGGAAGTGGGTGTCACACAGACACAGAAACACCTTGGAAGTGACTGTCACAGAGACACAGAAACACCGTGGAAGTGGGTGTCACAGAGACACAGAAACACCATGGAAGTGGCTGTCACAGAGACACAGAAACACTGTGGAAGTGGCTGTCATACAGACACAGAAACACCGTGGAAGTGGCTGTCAGAGAAACACAGAAACACCGTGGAAGTGGCTGTCATACACACATAGAAACACCGTGGAAGTGGCTGTCACAGAGACACAGAAACACTGTGGAAGTGGCTGTCATACAGACACAGAAACACAGTGGAAGTGGCTGTCATACAGACACAGAAACACCGTGGAAGTGGCTGTCATACAGACACAGAAACACTGTGGAAGTGGCTGTCATACAGACATAGAAACACCGTGGAAGTGGCTGTCACAGAGACACAGAAACACTGTGGAAGTGGCTGTCATACAGACACAGAAACACCGTGGAAGTGGCTGTCATACAGACACAGAAACACAGTGGAAGTGGCTAAGTGGCTGTCATACAGACAGAGCCCTCTGTACCGGGAAAATCTTTTAATATTAATCATATAAACCCAAACATTAAGACATGATTACCACTGTTTTTGTAGAACTCCTCACAATAAATTAACTTTATTTCTGAACATTCCCTACAATCTAAGTGAGATATCCACAGACTCCATTCCTTATAGAGGTCATCCTAAAAACATTAACTGGTAGCTCCTCCCACACGCGGACGCAAATTTGACAAGCAACAAAAGAGGGGCGGGGCACGTGAATTTGTCTGCGCGTTCGGTGTGAATTCACCTTTACCAGTGTAACAAAAATGGCGAGCAAAATTGGAGCAAGCCAACTCAGACAAGAAAATCAAAGATATACATGAATCTGTTCTCCACTATGAAAGAAGTACCACAAGCACATGGTAAAAACAACAAAAACGATTTTTATTGGAGTGGGTCTTTGAACCATTTCTGTGAAAAAGCATACTTTAAAATGAGATGAAAGCAACCAGTGACTACATGTTCATTATCCAAGCACAAAGTGTTGAGATCAGAAGAGTGTGCACACTCCTCCTAGACAACATGACCTCCCCTGTATGTTCTAGCAGCTTCACATCCTCCCTCTCTTTGGCCTGACTGTACAAACACACTCATCACCGGAGTCGTCAGGATAGCATGTTCCGCTATCACAGCCAGATAAGAGAGGTCAGACAAAGATTCAGGCCTAATGGCTGCATAAACACCACCGACCCGTCTGTGTATCTCTGGCTGTTTGTTTCTTAGATAAAGACTAAATCATAGTGACTGATAACATTAAGATGAATAAATCTGTGTGGGCCCAGAGGCAACGACAAAAGACAAAGTCTAAAACTTGAATTGAATCATCGTCCTGACATGTTGAGTGTTGGAGCGGGTCTGGTATAATTTTTGGGTGATTTTGTTGGAGATACCATGCCACAGCACTGATTGATCCGTTCCTGTTGCTTGAGGCATCTGGGTAATATATATGCAAGTGTGTGTGTGAACTTTTAAACTTTTTTTTTTTTTTTAACCATGCCGTAAATGAATTACAGCCCTGACAGTTCAGGATTAACCCCAAGGCTGGAGAAAAGATAAAGAAGGAAGTCATTCGTTCTCCCTTATTCCTAAATATCAAAACTAGAAGATAGAAACAAAAAAATGATTGTGAAGCTTTCAGAATTATTATTTTTTTTTTCAAATTAGAGCACTATTTGAAAGTAAAAAAGTGAAAAACTAAAACATTTATTTGTTTAATTTACAGGACTCAACGTTGTATATTTTCTTCACTTTAGAAACACATCTACAGCATGTTTGAAGGCACATCATCCAGCAAATATCGCCCCCTGGTGGCAGGAAAACAGAACGACTCCACTCACCACAAGTGTAGATGACGCTGAGGTATTTCTTGATGCCGGGGTAACACGGATCTCCAAACTCTCTGGTGGAGGCTCGGATCAGACAACTCTTCTTTCCTTGGCAGCGTGCCGTGAGGACCTGCAGGGCCACCGATGACTGGCATTCTGTTTAAATAAAACAGGTCTTATGAGGAGAGTCGCTTGTTAAAGTTAGTAAAATAGATTGCAGAAAATGCTATTTTTTATAGGTTGTACTGTAGGTACAAACTGCAGAAGTAGAGGATCCATTCACCCACAGAACTTTTCTTCCACTCCTCTTTCATGTTGGGTCTACATCAGACCCATGAAAGCTCCTGAGTATGGAGCTAAGTTGGAGCCAATATTATTTGAAACCCAAATAAAAAAAAAAAAAAAAAAATATTGGTGTTTGGACATCAAAAATGTAATATGTCCAAAACGTTTTGCTATTCTAAAAAAAACCTTAATTATTTTCAGCTTCAATGTGTTTGTTTTTTAAGTTTCAAAACTCATAATTTCAATTAAAAATCTTTTTTCACTTTCAACTTTTTTTTTTTGCGTTTCTGAATTGGAAAATTTCAGTTTTAAAACTTTTGGCCCCATTGTATGGCGCTATTTTGGGGTCATAAATATTTGAAGTCCAAATAAAACAAGTAAAAAAAATATTGGTCTTTGGACAACAAAAATGTAACAACATCCAAAACTTTTTGCTATTTTAAAATAAGCTTAACTCTTTTCAGTTTCAATTTTTTTGTTTTATAGGTTTCAAAACTCAAACTTTCAATTTCAAAACTTTTTCACCTCCAGCCATTTTTTTTTCTTTGCGTTTTTGATCGGAAAATTAAGAGTTTCAAAATATTTGGCCCCATTGTATGGAGCTTTTTTGGGGGCATAAATATTTGAAACCAAATAAAACTAATTTACAAAAACCTTGGTGTTTGGCCAAGACAAATATAAATGTCCGAAACATTTTGCTATTTTAAAATAAGCATTTTACATTGTTTTTGGGCCAAACACGAATATTTTTTTTCAATTTGTTTTATTTGGGTTTCAAATAATGACTGCAATTGAGCTCCATACCTGAGGGCCGTCTAAAGGATACCTGATCCATTCCTGAGTGTTTGTGTGTGTTTGTGTGTGACAGAGTAATGGATGGGCCTCTCATACATCAACACTAACCACCTGCCAGCTTCTTCAGAACGGGCAGCACTCATCATCTGAAAAGTGTGAATGCAGAGATAAGGCCTGCTTGTTGGTGGCAATCTCAACACACTTTGCTGAACACATCAGTACCTTTTTTTTCTATTAGTGGGCGAGATATAGATATGCACACGTCATGTAAAAGTCTTAGTAAACTGATTTTCTGTGAGTTTAAATACAAAAAGTCGTCTTTCAAGAATGCACAAGTGCGCTGGTTTTGCATGGATGCTACTCAGGCCTTCTAAGAAACAAACAGAGGGGAACGAGCCTTTGAAAGTGGACACTGAGCAGCCACACGGAGGTGAGAGAAAAAGCAGAATTTAAGAGAAAGGACTGCTTAAGACCAGGCTCACACGTCAGCAAGCCACAAAAAATGACAGTAAGAGCCGAAGGTCAAATGGCGTCGTCAGGGGGGGGTAATTTAGTGGTTATGCGTGTTGTCAACACTAGGAATTCTCTGAAACGCTTTAAAAGGAGAGGTTCGTCTTTATCTTTCTAAAAAGTCAAATATAAAGCTAATTTTTTATGCAGTTTTTTAATTCCAGTCATTTTGTCGTTTTTAAGTCTTTAGGATCATGGGGTACCCCGGCTCTCATCAGCAGGGGGATTGGATAAAATCTAGTGGGGGGAAGCCTGTGGGAAACAGCCGGTGGATAACAATCGGAACACCTCAAAGGTTGCACAGTTCTGGTTGTTACTGTGGTTTGAAATATGTGGACCATTTTTGATGATAAGTTCTTTACTACAGTTCACTGTAAATGGTATTATACTATTAGTACTTTGATTTATTGAAGAAACTAAAACAGAATGAGCATCTTTGTCCCTAGTTTTTTTTTTTAAAGAACTACAAAATAGTCTTATTATTATTATTATTATTATTTTTTATTAAAGTAGATATCTTGAAAATGTCATTTATCAGGGTGGTGGGTTTTGCTGAACATGGAGGTCTAAAAGACTGATTAACAGATGAAAACCAAACTGTCAAAAAGTGACGCGAAATTAACCAAACGTCAATTTCAAGATGAGAATTTGTTGGTCTCATGACAATAAAAATCACAAGGCAGGGGGTTTAAGTGGAAAACAAAATTAAGATACTAAACTATGTTTAGTCATAAAAAACATAATTTAAATTTGTCAACATTTCAAATTATTACAAGAATCGCCAAATGAAATATTGCAATATATTGCAAAATCGATTCTCCCTTCACTTCCTAATATATTCTGCATTCTGACTTGAATTACAACAATTTTCAGCTTTATTGAGAATCTATACATCACTGCGACACATGAGCATTCCTTGGAATCACATCCTGAAATGTTACCTGAGGACGGATCAAAAATAGAGATAGCCTAAGATAAGTAACCATTGAATACACAAGGGTATAAACCTGATAATCTGTTGGGGACATTAACTTATTTGTTGTGTTCTTACATTTTATTCAAATTTGATGTCATAAAATACTATATATACGACATATACATGCCACTTTTTACTATAAAAATTATTGATTTTTTTTTTATTTTTGTTGTGTACCTTAGTAATTATGGTCTTATTTTTTAAAATATACAAATAAGTAATACATGTGAAATAGTAAAATCTGGATTAATAGTATGATTCAGTTGTTTTTGGGCCACAGGTTGGGTTTATAGAACACAGTGGGGGGTTTCACCTCTCACATTCTGATTTATGTAAAGCAAGAACATGGAAATGTCCGACATATCAACCACCAACACAGCATTTATTTAGAGGGAATTCCCAAAGGTCTGAGTTCCCCTGGCTCTCATTAGTGGTGTTAACATAGACAAGCATTGAACAGCGCGTTCGCTCGCACACGCATGCACAAAAGCGCACACATAAAGGCATGAATAACCCCTGTTACCCCTAACCTTTGCCCCTAAACCCTTTCCCCAGCCTGTGCAACCACCCCTCTGTCCTCCACACTTCTAACAACAGCAGCCCTATAGTGCATAGAGAAGGACTGAGTCAAGAAAAGCTCAAGCGCAGGAAGGGGGGCGTTTCTGGAACAAACACTCACCTATAGAGCTCTTACATGCAACATTGCAACAAAACACAGCAAACACACACTGTGAGGCTAATTATTGCAACGCCAAGACCTTAAAAAGTAAAGTTTCCCATGCATTTACCATAGTTATCAGCTTGACATCAGAAGAAAGATAGAGTAAAAACACATACACACTTATATATATACATATAAATAAATACATGTATATATATATATATATATATATATATATATATATATATATATATATATATATATATACTGTATATATATATATATTTATATGAGAGCCGGGAATTGATTAAAATTAATTAACTAATTGATCGCAAACCTGGAGAAAAATTAATCGCGATTAGTCGCATTTTTGTTTTGTTACAGTTATTTGCCGACCACTTATTATCTGAAAATATTCACAAAAGTGTACATTTAGAACGTTTATTTTTAATTAGTGCTGTCAATCAATGTAAAAATTAATCAGATTAATCAAACTTTTGTGTCTTAATTAATTGCAATTAATCAGAAGGTTTTACAAGGTAAATTTTAGGACAATATTCAGCTTTTGAAATTTTTCTGTTAATTTTTATTGTCTGAAATTAATTAATTTAACAAGTGCTAATGTAGAAGTGTCATTTGTGTGCACAAAACATGTTGAGGCTAAGTGAAGGACTGTTTCTTCACGAGGTGTAATTAATTTGTATTGATAAATATTAACACGTCAATTATTTTGATTAATTGTTTGCGTTAAGGCGTTAACGCTCACAGCTCTAAAATATATATATGTATATACTTGTGAATATAAATATATATATACATGTATATACGTACATATATATATTTATATACATATATTCATATATATATATATATTTGTGCATGTATATATTTATATATGTGTGTGTGTGTGTGTTATATATATTTGTATATGTATGTATATATGTATGTATATATATATATATATATATATATATATATATATATATATATATATGTATATATATATATATGTGTACCTATATACATGTATTTACTTATATATACTGTATATATGATGACCGTTTCCTTTTTACAAAGATAATGGGCTTTACTGTGGCGTAACAGTTGCCGCTCTAGCATCACAGCGAAAAATTGCTAGTATAAATCCTAGCTGTGACCTTTCTGTGTGAAGTATTCATGTTCTCCTTGTGCAAAAGTGCGTTTTCTCCAGGCTTCCTCCCAAAGTCCAAAAACATGCTTCATAGACCGTGACTGACATGGCAACCTGTTCAGGATGTTCTCCGCCTTTCCCAAACAATAGCTGGGTTGACTCTGGCAACTTCATGACCATGAAGGGGTTGGATGTACGGATTTTACTAGAATTTTGCAGATGGGATCAATGAAAAATTATAATAAGAAAAATATGTATTTTCTTTTGAGGTTACCACATTTTTCTTTAAATAAACTCATCTTTTTAACTCGTCAGACACCATCCATGACTAGATCCAGCCATCTAAAAGTCCTGTTTGAATGCCTCATGTCTGAGCTTATCAGCATTAGGCACAGTGAGGAAATGACATCAGGTAATCTGTGAATAGTCGGTGCACAAAGACCTAAATTCTGGGATACATTTAGTCCAATACTGGGGATGATGTCACATGGAAGGTTCTACTCTCTCTGATGACTGAGACAATGAAACCGAGATGTAATGGAAGACTATTGAGCTTCTCTTGACTAACGCAGTGAAAGGGCAACTGCAGGTAAGGCGAAGTCATCAGTTCCACATGTTTGTTTCCATGCTTTTAAAGTCTGTTGATCTGATAGTCTGTACCAGCATCACCCGAGCTCACAGCTTTTGTCACATCAACCATCCGTTCTAAACACACAACTTTTCTGCCTGCTTGTTGCCATCCGAAATGCTGGTTTGCTTTATCCCATTTTACTGATTTATTTTAAAATGCAACCATCATCTCAAGTGAAGATGAAGCGTAACAATTACAGATGAAGGAAAATCTCGAGTGTTTTGAGTTTCACGTCTCAGAGCCCCTATAATAGAAGCAGTAGCTGTGCATGCTCGAATCTGCTCTGGTTTGGCTATTTCTCTGGTCACGAAAACACAATATAGATATATCCAGAAGACTCCTCCCAATCCCTTCTGCCCACGCACATCTTTCCTGGAATCGCGGTACAATACCCGGACAACCTTGTCACAAGTACTCATCTTCCCTTTCACTTTGACTCATCCGCTATACAGCATGTACACTGATATGAGTCTTCAAATCTTGGTCACAGAGACATGACGCTGACACCATAAAGGGGCCTGTATATGTTGAGTGTCTTCTGTGGACTCCTATAAGAAATTTGATACTACCGCCCACCACACACACATTTACAGTAAATGATGTCTCACTTCTGCAGAAACAGACTTACGTCTAGTACTAAGGTGACCCAACTGTTTGCAAAGAGGGTCAGATTTGGTCAGATCAACCTTTCAGCCTGATAATCTTTGAACTATTTTAATATCGTTTAAAGCAAACGAACTATTAAATAAACAGTTATTGCAATGGGTTACTTTTATTTTTTCACATAGCAAACAAATACAGCTAAATAAATTTTCCAGAAATTACAGTCAATTTTCCGGACTGTTTATTCCCAGTAAGCTTGTAGTAGATATTGTCTTCTTGATATTGAACTTTTCGAAAACAGCCACAATCTCTTGGCATTTTAAGCCAATACAGTTGTTTCATTTTTCATTGAATAAACATGCCAATTTCCACTTGTCATGGGTACCCATTCTCACTCCCAATGGGATTTTTATATCAAAGTTATGCTTAATTGAAAGGCAGAAGTACAAAAAGCTGTCAAAACAACTACAGCATAGTCAGTAGTCATAGTTAGTAGCCATAGTCACAGTCATAGTTGGTAGTCAGTCAATAGTCATAGTCAGTTGTCATAGTCATAGTTAGTAGTCTTAGTCATTGTCATAGTCAACAGTCATAGTCAGTAGTCTTAGTCATAGTCATTAATAGTCAAAGCTATAGTCAATAGTCAAAGTCATAGTCAGTTATAGACATAGTCAATAGTCATAGTCAGTTATAGTCATAGTCAATAGTCATAGTCAATAGTCATAGTCAGTTGTCAGAGTCATAGTTAATAGTCTTAGTCATTGTCATAGTCATAGTTAGTAATAGTCATAGCTATAGTCAATAGTTATAGTCAGTTATAGACATAGTCAAGAGTCATAGTCAGTTATAGTCATAGTCAATAGTCATAGCCATAGTCAGTAGTCATAGTCAATAGTCATAGTCAGTTATAGACATAGTCAAGAGTCATAGTCAGTTATAGTCATAGTCAATAGTCATAGCCATAGTCAGTAGTCATAGTCAATAGTCATAGTCAATAGACATAGTCAGTTGTCATAGTCAACAGTCATAGTAAGTAGTCCTAGTCATAGTCAGTAATAAAAATAGTCAAAGTAAATTGTCATAGTCAGTAATAGAAGTAGTCAAAGTAAATAGTCATAGTCAGTCATAGTCAATAGTCATAGTCAGTTGTCATAGTCAACAGTCATAGTAAGTAGTCCTAGTCATAGTCAGTTATAGTCATAGTCATAGTCAGAGTAAATAGTCATAGTTAGTCATAGTCATAGTCAATAGTCATAGCCATAGTCAATAGTCATAGTCAGTTGTCATAGTCAGTTGTCATAGTCAGTAGTCCTAGTCATATTCAACAGTCATGGTCAGTAGTCCAAGTCAGAGTCAGTAATAGTCATAGTCAAAGTCAATAGTCATAGTCAATAGTCAGTAGTCATAGTCAGTAGTCATAGTCAGTATTCATAGTCAGAATTAAAAAGAAAGAAAAAACATTTTTGGGAGCCAGCATGAGCTGTTGAGGGTATTTAGATGTTTTCATGCTTCTAGGGAACGTAAGAGAGGAGGCAGGTCCCTTCCTTTGAGGATCCACTGCTACCGCCAAGAATTTCCCCAACTCCACCACTCCTCCACCCAAACCCTAAAAAAAGTCATGATCAAAGAGGTCTTCCTTTGGGGAGCACATGTCCGTGTCAAAGCTGTTTTTTGTCTGTTAAATTCTCTTTAGGGCTTATGGATTTAACAAGAAATCAGATAGCTCCTCTTAACAGCTCAAGTGCAGTCAAGGCCTCTGGATGGGACAAAACAAACTATATAAGAAGATTGCAAGCAGGGAATCCAGCTCACAAGCAACCTATTGTAAAATCTTTCACTACATCATTAGACACAGATCACCTGGACAGGTGGAGTCTGAAAGAAAACATCAAAAGCTTGCCAAGAAGGAGAAGATGATTAGATTAGCAAAGCCGTATTCAAGTCTTTAAAGAACAAAATTCCACAACGGATCCTAAATAAACTGCTGCAGAATGTGACCGAAAAACGACTGAAAGGTAAACAAAGTAGAACAACAACTCATTTAGTGTTGTTCACTCCTGAAGCAGTTTGGAAAATGCCACAGAGGGGCGGGTAGCTGTAGAGGACATAGTATTTCTTGATTCAAATTGTTGTGACTTAGGAGTAGATGCAAACATACCGTTCAGGTGCTGCAACTAGCAGGCTGTAGCGATGGGCTTTAAGCTAGCGGGAGACCATTTACACAAATGGATGATGGGTAATGGGGCTGGGATTACTCTGCACCAACAGATTCGCCCACAAGTCAGATTTCAAATGAACAACTGCTGCCCTGCAGAAACGATGTGCTAGAACAGGGATGACTAACCCGTCCACTTAGGAAATACCAGTTTTTAACGTTTGTGTTTCAATTACAAAATGGAAAATTTTTCATCAAAAACACTTTTGATTGTGCTTTGTAAAACATTTATTGAAGAACATTGGAACATTGCTCAGAAAAAATAAAATATAAAAACGCCACATCCGCTATGATGGTCCAACGCTCAATGGAAACCTTTACTAGACCCTTCTGAACCGGCCAAGAGGGGACTGGTCTGTTTTATATTGAAATTAATTTAAAGTGAGAGTTAGTCATTATTCTTTAAATTTCAGTTGAAGACCCCTGTCCTAGAAAATTTTACTTTTTTTAAAAAAAAAATGACCCTAAAAACAGCAAAATCATAATTAAAAGACCACAATAAAAGCATTTCATCTCAGACTTGTACACTACCTGTTGCACATTCCTGATCCATTTACATGGGAAGGACTGCTTCATAGTAGCCCTCAGTGCGTAGGATGAGTACAATAAGAAACAGAGACACACAAACACACACACTCACACAAAGCCATTCTTTATATCTGTCTCTGATTACCCACAGGTTAACAACGCCTTAGCCTTCAACTGCATTCTGACAACTCTGTCATAAAGAGGCCTCTGTGCACACACACACACACACACACATGCTTGTTTTTCTTTCATTAGTTGAAACCTGCCATTGACGTAACACATTCCCCATCATCCCACCTTACCCATAACAACCTATTGTCTGATCCCTACATAGTTTTTATCAAAGACCAAGCCAGAAAAAGCAACATGTTGCAGCATTTTTAACTCCCTCCTTTTTTTATCATCAGAATAACATTTATCATACTTTTTTTTTCATTTTTCCAAGCCTAACATCACTAAAATTCTCAAACTATGCATCCATAAAAAGAAGCATTTCCACTGTAAAATATCAACAAGCCAAACAAGCTTAACTTGACATCTGATCTAAACCCCGCCCACTTCCTCTGGCTGTGTGTGGATGTGTGTGTATCTTTCTGGTTTTAGATATCACTACAAGTGTTGTGGAAGAGATCTGGCAGTTTTTGGGGAGTGATACCCTTTTAAAAATCAAATTACCAAAGTGTAAACATGCTGGAAACGCTGGCATTGAGTGTGGGATTCCTCTTAAGCCTCCGAGGCAAAACGAGTAGTTTCAATGCAGAAGAAGACGGCAAGGAAACACGAGTTAAAGAAAATGTTTTAGGACTATGAAGACATCTGTGGATCTGAGGGGCGCCAGTCGTGGCGTGTTCAAATCATCACTGTAATAGTTGTGCGTTTTTTCAGCTTGATACAATGTTTTTCTACTGTTCCACCTTAATAACATTGTGTTAAAGCTAAAACAAAACAAAAAATGTTAAAAATATTCAAACGTATAGATGTTTTCAGCTTGCAATGATGCTATAGTGCTTGTATTTTGGTGCAGCAACAATATATTTTTTCACTAAAAGTTTAAGAGTAATGGAAAAAATTGACGTTTTAACTTTCTGCTTTAAAATTTTGAATGCTAAGAGCCAACAGTGTAATTTTATAATCATTTTATTAGATACAAAGCAAATGATCATTATATGATCCATCTTGTTCAGTTTCTTCCAGACCAAAATTTAGGTTTTTGTAGCCATTTATTCAAAATGCGACGCTTTTATTTTGTATTCAGTAATTTATTTTTTTGGTATATTTGAATTATAACAGTGTTAAACATTTTTTTTACTTTTCACAACAGCACATACAAGTTCCCTTCAAAATAAAATACATCCCATGTCAAAGAGGCTTTAACTGATGTAGCAGATTTACTTAAATAAAAAAAACAAAAAAACATTTAAATCATAATGCCTTCTTTCTTTTTTAATTTTTATGTGGAATATTAGACATCAAAACTTTTGAATTCATTTTTAATAAGAATCTATCCATGTAAATGCAAGTAAAGAATATCACAAACTCTGGACACTATTTTGCAGCAGAAGATATAATTTGCTTTTTTTTCTGACAGTAGATTAAACATTTTATCACCTTTTTGCTCAATTTTCTAAAGAAAAAAATTACATGATTGATTGATTTTATCGTAATTCCAGCAGCAGTACAAAAAAACTAGATATTTTTAACTAATTTAAGATCACCTCAGTTTAAAAATCTAAACATATATGAAAAAAATCTAAATAATTTATTATTTATTAAAAGGATTAGTATTTCTTCTTTAAATCCAAAGAGTCACAAAAAGAGGAATAAAGGGGCCACGAGTGGCTCCTGGGGAAGCAAATTACTACTTTTGGGTAATTTATAAAGCCAATTTCCATCTGTAAATATTTTTTTTAATTAAAAGAAAAAAAATGATGCACAGATTTGTTGTTTTTATCTTTAATCTTCTGTTGCTTAGATTATATATGCTTGTTTTATTTATTTTTCTTAAGTATACAGTCAAATATTAGCTTGTATTTTCAGTTTTTGTTTGGCTTTATGTTTTATTTTTATTAAATAATTTCTGTAACAGCAAAAACAAAAAGAGGGTAATTTTCTTCCTATCTTTCTATTTTGATATATATTTTTTATTTTGTTTTATCTGGTTCATTTACTATAAAAGCTCTGAAAGTAAAAATACAGAGAAAGGCTGAAAGTTTCCTAATGTTTATTTCATTAGTTTGAGTTTTCCTGCAAAGCAGCAAATCTAATTTTACGTTGCAATAAAACAACAATAATTTGGTCATTTTGATCACACCATGAAATCTTTTAAGAATTATGGACCTTAATATTTTGTCAGCAGGCTGCATAAAGTCAAACAAAAACAGCTTAATGTGATGTAGGAGTGTGGAAATTAAATTTGAACCCTTCTCAGATACAGGACCGTCATGCAGAATGGGATGTTAGAACAAATGTGGGAAGATGTCTCACCTACTGGGGGGGCCCTCCTGTGGTGAGGGGGGCACTCCAGCGTGCCCTGTTGAGTGCGGCCGAACATGGCGGAGTAGACGGCGATCTGCATTCCCTGTTTGCAGCTCAGCCTCATCCTGTCCTCCTCGCAGGCTACCTTACTTTTGTATTCACCTGTAGACGAGAATAAAGAAGAGGGTTGATGCCTTTTAAGGAGGAAAAATGTGTTTTTGGTGGCATGTGACCTGTTCTTGTGGCATTTTTCTGATTATGGAGGACAGATATGAAAAAAATAAGCTAAAAAATAGTATTTCGTTATATCAGGGGAGTCAAACTCAATCGCACAAGAGGACAAAATCCAAAACAAGGCTTAGGTCACAGGCTGAACAGGATAAACATTTACTGAAAACTACAACTACATTTTTAAAACTTTAAAAATGTAACTTTTTAACATAATTATGAACTATATATAGTATTACCTGCGATAATGCTAGTGTGAATGCTGTAACCTCAATTTGACTGCGGAAGATGCTAGAGCGATAGCTGAAGATTCTAAAATTGATGGTAAAAAACGCTGAAGCTGATAGTCAGCTAAAATATCAAACAACAACAAAAGTTAGGTTAGCCAAAACAGCTAGCAGGAAGCTTAAAAATAGCTAAAGTTCGAAATAGCCTATAAAACTCAATAAATGTTTAATTAGCCAAAACAGATAGCATGTAAATATTAGCCTAACTCCAAAACAGACAAAAACTTAAAAAGTCTAAATTAGCCAAAACAGCTAGCATGTAGCTGAAAATAGAAAAACCCAAAGATAACCAAATAACTTTTTTTAAAAAAGCTAATATTAGCTAAAACAGCTTGCATGTAGCTTCAATATAACTTAAACTAAAAACTAGCAAAAAAAACCCCTGTAAATAAGCCTTAGCTCACCAAAACAGCTAACATATAACTAAAATATTAACTAAACTCCAAATTAGCCTAAAAAGCCCAAATTAGCCAAAACAGCTAGCTTGTAGCTGGAATCTTAGCTAAACCCTAAAATAACCTACAAAACCTTTTTTAAAAGCTAAAATTAACCAAAACAGCTTGCATGTAGCTTCAATATAACATAAACTAAAAAACTAGTAAAAAAAACTGTAAATAATCCTTAACTCACCAAAACAGCTAACATGTAAATAAAATATTAACTAAACTCCAAAATAGCCTAAAAAAAGCCTAAACTAGCCAAAACAGCTAGCTTGTAGCTAAAATATTAGCTAAAACCTTAAATTAACCTTAAAAACTTATTTTAAAAAGCTAAAATTAGCCAAAACATCTAGTATGAAGCTTAAATATTTAGCTAAAGTCAAAACTAGACAAAAAAACTCTATAAAAGCCTTAACTCACTAAAACAGCTAGCATGTAGCTGAAATATTAACTAAACTCCAAATTAACCCTAAAAAAGCCTAAATTAGCCAAAACCGCTAGCTTGTTGCTGAAATCTTAGCTAAACCTTAAAATAACCTAAAAAACCTTTTTAAAAAGAGCTGAAATTAAAAAAAGCAGCTGGTATGTAGCTTAAATATAAGCTAAACTCAAAACTAGACCAAAAAAAAAAACGAAAAAAAGCCTTAACTCACCAAAACAGCTAGTATGAAGCTGAAATATTAGCTAAGCCCAAAGATAGCCTAAATAACTTTAAAAAAAAAGCTTAAATTAGCCAAAACAACTTGCATGTAGCTTCGATATAAGATAAACTCAAAGCTAGACAAAATACAAAACTGTAAAAAAGCCTTAACTCACCAAAACAGCTAACATGTAACTGAAATATTAACTAAACTCCAAGATAACCTAAAAAAGCCTAAACTAGCCAAAACAGCTAGCTTGTCACTGAAATGGTAGCTAAAACCTTAAATTAACCTTAATTTTTTTTAAAAAAGCTAAAATTAGCCAAAACATCTAGTATGAAGCTAAACTCAAAACTAGACAAAAAAACTCTATAAAAGCCTTAACTAACTAAAACAGCTATCATGTAGCTGAAATATTAACTAAACTCCAAAATAGCCTAAAAAAAGCCTAAGCTAGCCAAAACAGCTAGCTTGTCGCTGAAATATTAGCTAAATCATAAAATAACCTAAAAAAACTTTTTTTTTAAAAGAGCTCAAATAAAAAAATAGCTAGTATGTATCTTAAATATAAGCTAAACTCAAAACTAGACAAAAAAAACTCTAAAAAGCCTTAACTTACTAAAACAGCTAGCATGTAGCTGAAATATTAGCTAAACTCAAAAATAGCCTAAAAAATCTTTAAACTTATAACATACTTATGAAAAATAAAAAGGCAGGAATATTATTCTAAAATAAATCGACTTAAACCTTAAATAACTTTCAATATTTTACTCTCCATAAAGGGGAGGGCCGGATCCGGCCCCGGGGCCTTGACTTTGACACATGCTTTATATGCATATCACTTATATGAGGCAAAAATCCTCCCAGAAAGCACCAGGTTTTTTGATTTAACAGCTCAAGAGATGATTGGAGTGGGCCTTTATTGGAAAAAACAGTAATGCAACATTGATCTTGTGCAGAAAAAAAGGGGGGCACAGTGTCATTGGATGCAAGCAGTCGGCGGGAGGGGTGGACGTGTAGAGCCATGCAGAGGCATTCCTCAAACACATCCAGCTAAAGCGACCGGTGACAGCAGAGAGCAGCTCCAATGGCCTGCAAATAAAAACACAGCAGCAGCCGTTTGTCCATCCGTGTGGAGGAATGCAAAATAAAGAGAGGGGAGATAATATGGGCAGGATATTTCCTGGTGATGGATTCCCTCTTGTTCCCTCTCTCAGTTTTCCCTTCACTTCCGTCCACCTCCCCTTTCAGAGGCAGTGACATCTGCCCGTTTCGCCTCACTTAGAGCCCACGCCGCCTTTCTTTCTTCCTCTGAGAAGTCCCTGGTTAAGTGACATTGAACAAAGAGCTGTTGATTGGCCCAGGAGAGAGAAAAATGGAATCAAGCGGGAGGGGATCAGTGGATTAACTCTCACTTGTGGTCACTCCAATGAAAAGTCTTACACAGCTCAGTGCGTCTTGGCCCAACAGAGTCTGGAATGGATGCAAGAATCTGGCTGAGATTAATGAACTGCTGTGGTTCACCTCCATAGTGATGCAGTTTTTTTTTTTTTTTTTTGAAGGACTAAGAGGTCAACGGACTAAAAAGGATAAAGTAACACACAATTAAATGAAGAATTCGAAGGAAAATTGACTATAATACGCTATTTATTGTAGCAAAATGGTAATTTTCCTTAAAAAAAATGTCATAAATTGTGCAAAACATTGCACCGTTGATGCTAACCGTTATTTTATTAATGATTTTTACACTTTTCCACCTGAAAAACAACTACTTTTTGACTAAAAGATAAAACAATATTAATTCTCAACTTGATTGTGTGTAATATTTCTCAAATCTTAACCCAAAAAAAGTAATATTAATGCTTCTCCTTTTTTAAATAGCAGTATTTACAATATAAGGCCACTTTCCTGTAAAGAGAGTAAGCATTTTTGACTATATACATTTGAACAATTCCAAAAAAATTGTTCCAAATAGCTGTTTACCTTTCAGACAGAATAATATGAAAAAACAAACAAATCTTAAAGCATCACGTAAACTTCTCTTTAAGTTCTGAATAAAATCTTTTGCTTTAAAAACTCATTTTAAACACAAAAACCTTCAAAAGTATGAAAAGCTAAGAAATATAGTAATTTTTGTTCACAAAAGTCTATATTATGTAATTTGAATAGTTTGGTCAGGGTCTGACTTATTTTTTATTTTTTTCCCACTTATAACCACTAGAGGGCACTGTAGGTGTGTATCAGTAACACAGAAGAAGAAGAAGAAGAAGCTGTGGCCTCTGGACATTTCTACAACAAAGATAATGAACATATTTAGTGATTTTGAAGTGATAAAGAGTTAAGTTGTCTGGAAAATTGTTCATATGTTGCATTAATCTAGTAGAGACTAGGGGCGTGTATTGGGAGGAGTCTGGCGATACGATACGTATCGCGATACACGTGTGATGATACAATATGTATTCCAATATATCTTAAGAAAGTAAAACACAAAATTTCACTATTTTTTTTAAATCATGAATTAACAATGATCTAAATATTAGATCTAAATATTGTAAAATAAATGTTATTTAATCTCATAAACAAGTTGCTTTTACCCAAGCACATTCATGGTGCTTTTATTTTGGTAATTTAGGAAATAGTTAAGTGGAAAACAAAAGTAAGATTGAACTACATGTTTGCTTTTAAATAGTTATTTAAGTATCGCCATGGCTGTATTTTAAATTGATAAAAGTATCGCCAATTAAAAGTATCGCGATATTCCAATAAATCGATATTTTCTTAAACCCCATAGTACCTATTCCTCCTAACCTTTAACCACACATTTAAATTTCTTATCAAATGAGAAGTAACTGCATCAGAAAAGAGAAGACTTGGTGACTTACTAGGTCGGCATTTGTACCAGACAATGAGGTATTTACTGCTGCCGGGACACTGGTCCATCCCAAACATGCGGCTACTGACAAGGGCTTGACAGCTCCTTCTGTCCTGGCATTCATCCAGCATTTTCTAAAGAAGGAAAGAGGAGCAAAGACCAAGCATGGGTTTAAAGCAACAATGGTAAGACCAGGAGCCCGTCCACATGGAGTCACTTCAAACAGGCCGCTTCTATCCCTTTAAAGCCAAGGTAAGTACAAGTCTGCAAAGCTCTGCTCCTCTCATTTCCTGGCACGGCTCCCCTTCTCCAGTTTCATCATCTTGTAGCTCGCCAGGTAAGAACATTCCAGGCCTTAACATTATCCCAGACGAAAATCCCAACTGCTGGAGGAATTCCTCACACTTATTCAACTTTAAACACTGGAGAACAAAATTTAAGTTCTTTACTTTAATATAATGAACAATCTAGTAGAATTCTACGACTCAATTACCTTTTAGAAGAGAAAAATTTTAACGTGACATCATAAAAACAAAAAATGTAAGCAATCTGATGAAAAAGAACCCTACGATCAATTACAAAACCAGTAAGGCTATTAACCAAGAACGTTTTCACTATACTACAGTAACTAGAGTTCAGTTGTTTTTATATTTGAAGGAACGTTTAGGAATAGAGACATACCTGTAGTGCTGTCGACACTGAACAGTATCGATCATTCTCTGGAGCGTAATGAGAGTGCAGGAGGGCCTGGTAGGTCTGGGGGCACCTCGACAGATCAGAGGAACCTCTGCTTCCATAGAATGCCGACTGGATGGTGATGGTGGTGCGGGGCGGGCAGTGGACGTACAGGAATTCTCCGTCGCAGGCCTGCTGGGTGTAGTTCTTCAACACTGTGGACAGGTAGCCTTTAACAAAGGAAATGGATCTTTACGCTTTGAATATTCTTGATAAAAAAAATACTCATTACATGGAATTCTAAAATGTATTTACAGCCGAATCAAAGCTTTAGAAGAGTGGATTCTTCCAATGGGAATTCTGAAAGAGTTTCCAACTGTAATTTTATTTTAAAATAATATTTAATTATAAAGATGCTTTCACACAGGCCTAGTTAATCCATACCAACCTTTAGTAGTAAAAGAGCCGATCGGGTCTTTTTCTTACTGATCAAAACCACGTTGGTGCAGCAAAGTCGTTTTATCCTTTATTAATTTATGAAAAACATTATTTTTTTTTTAATTGAATAAAGCAAACATGTAAAGACAAACAGAGGTTCAATTAAGCTTCAATTTTAGCAAGATGCTAACGGTTTTAACTAATTTAGTTTACTGAAGAATTTTACGCTATTTTGGAGTATAGCTAGTAATTTAGCAACAAGCTAAGTTTTTTTGGCTAATTTGGGATTTACTGAGGTTTTTTCATTTTAGTGGTAACTGATAATTGTTAAAAAAAACTGTTATATTCTTCATCCAATCAAACTGAATCTCTCAGAAGACTTTAGTTTTAAAGCTGACGAGACCTGAGCCAATCATGCTGTAAAATGTCTCCCAGAGCTTATCTTGCACATTCTCTCATGAAGAAGAGATGATGTTCAGGGCAGTTATGCTTGAAAGGAACAACAAACACTCTTTGGTCCATCACATAGTAAACTAAGTTATACATCTACTTCTTAAATGTCCAGAGTAAGTGCTTTACAAACACACTTATAGAAATGTCAAGGCGATCAAGCTCAGACAGACTCATAAAGTGGAGACACTGGGATTCAGTTGCCTTTTTTGGGTTATTCTTAGCTAAGAAAGAGGAAGTAGCAAACAAGCTGTGCTAACACACACATAAAATAGACACACACATTGCCCTCCTATCACCATGGTCGCAGATAAAAGGAGCATGACATGCTTGGCCAGTTAAAAGGTCACTGAAACACAAAAGACTTAAAAAAGGGGCATTTCTCCCAAAACATTTGTACATCACAAAAAAAAAATAAAAAAAATCACCAGGAACAAAAATGACACAAA
>NC_050535.1:7074533-7141389 GCF_002922805.2 Oryzias melastigma
CCAAACTCTGTCTTAATTTGGTATTCATAAACATTATAGTTTTTTAAATTTTGAAAAAAATATCCCCCATAGGAAATGAATAGAAAGTCTAAAAAATTTTAAAATGTTAAGTAGAATAACTGTAAATATATTCATGGCTATGTTTAAATCTTTTAGTAATTTAAAAAAAAATTGAGTTTACCTAATGTTTTAGCAACATGTTAAAGTTTTTGGCTAATTTGTTATACTGGATTTTTAAGGCTGATTTATAGTGAGGCTTCTATTTTAGCAACATGCTAATGTTTTTGGCTATTTTTTTTCTACTCAGGTTTTTCAGGCCTATTTAGAGTTTAGTTTATATTTTAGCAACAGGCTAACATTTGTGGCTAATTTAGTTTACTGAAGAATCTCACACTATTTTGGAGTCTAGCTAGTATTTTAGCAACAAGCTAACTTTTTTGGCTAATTTGGGATTTACTGAGGTTTTTTTAAGGTAATTTGGAGTTTATATCATATTTTAGCATCATGCTAACGTTTTTAGCTAATTTGTTATCTGAGGTTTTTATTGGCTAATTTACAGTTTAGTTTATATTTTAGCAACAAGCTAATGTTTTTGGCTAATTTAGTTTACTAAGGTATTTTAGACTCTTTTTGGGTCAAGCTAATATTTAAGCAATGAGCTAACTTTTTTGGCTAATTTGTTATCTACTGAGGTTTTTTATGCCAATGTGGAGTTCAGATAATAATGTATCAACATGCTAATGTTTTTGGCTTATTTGTTATCTACTGAGGTTTTTATAGGCTAATTTAAAGCTAAGCTTCTATGTAGCAACATGCTAATGTTTTTGACTTATTTAGCTTACTGAAGAATTTTTGGAATCTAGCTAGTATTTTAGCAGCACGCTAACTTTTTTGGCTAATATGGGATTTACTGAGGTTTTTATATGGTAATTTGGAGTTTAGCTAATATTTTAGCATCATGCTAACGTTTTTAGCTAATTGGTTATCTGCTGAGGTTTTTATTAGCTAATTTAGAGTTTAGCTTCTATTTTACCAACATGCTAACGTTTTTGACTAATTTAGTTTACTGAAGAATTTTACTTTACTTTGGAATCTAGCTAGTATTTTAGCAGCAAGCTAACTTTCTTTTTTGGCTAATTTGGGATTTACTGAGGTTTTTATATGGTAATTTTGGAGTTTAGCTAATATTTTAGCATCATGCTAACGTTTTTAGCTAATTTGTTATCTACTGAGGTTTTTATTAGCTAATTTAGAGTTTAGCTTCTATTTTAGCAACATGCTAACGTTTTTAGCTAATTTAGTTTACTGAGGAATTTTAGGCTATTTTGGAGTTTAGCTAGTAGCCTATATAAGCAACAAGCTAACTTTTTTTTTTAGCAAATGTTACATTTTCTAAGGTTTTTATGCTAATTTGGAGTTTAGCTAATATATAAGTAACACACTAAATATTTTTGCAAAGTTGGCATATATTATGTATTTTTTAGCAATTTCACATTTAGCATTTTCAGAAATTTTGTTCAACTTCAGTGCTCTTTCATAGTTCTTTAACAAAATTTCTAGTCTTTTAGCAAAATTTTACATTTTACAAATAGCTTTTGCATTTTCAGCAAATCCCTTCAGCAATTAAAGAATAATGCGTCTCCATTTTCAGCAAAAAGCATTCACATTAACATTATCACAGGTAATGCAACTTTTCTGGTTGACTTTGTGTTTGATCCAAATTCCCTAAAGGGATTCCTAAATACTTTTGCTGTAATTGTCTAGAAAATTAAACATTACATCATTGATATAACCGAGATTATTTAATCACGTGGCGTTCATTGATTCTCCCGTCCACAGTAATGCTCCAACAACACACCCCGTCTGCTTTGCCTGCCAAATTCCAAACGAGGGAACTTGGTATTTCCCATGGCAGCAGGACCACACACACACACACAATAACCAATCAACAAAAACAACATGGTTGGAACAAGTACGCTTGGCTCTCGAAGACAGGGTGTGTTGTCATGGTGTAACACTATCACACTCTCCACGGAGGGTTCCTGGCAAAGCCCCGGTGCCATGAAACAGCCTTCTCTTGTGTGGATAAAGCCCTGGGTGAATTCATGCTTTGGATTTCGGCTTCATGCAAGCCGAAAGGTTTGGACAGGACTGACACAGACAGGGCTCAAGACAGATGAGATAATTTGCCAGTTGGGCGTCTCCGAAGAGAACAGTCCTTGTGCAACAGTTTGAGCACTTCTACACTCCTTGCTCCACCCAACAAAAAATGGGACTGCGAGGAAAAGGCAAACAGATTATCTCACACCAACCCTCAGGTGCTTTCTAAAGAATCTGTCTTCCCCATTCCACCCTCCTCCTTCCACCTCTTTCTTCTTCTAGTTCATCACTATTGTTGCCTTCGTGCTACCTGTTGACTGAGGCCTCCGTCCTTCAAGACCGTCAACTCATACCGAGGTAAAGCACCTGTGTAGACCTCCCAGCCAATGAAAGGTCCACCCTTCAAAGAGTAAAGGTTGAACAATGCCATAAGAACACCCAGGCATCTCTCTTGTTGAACTAGAGAGCTTTTTTATGTCCTTTCTTGATCTGTTAAGAAGGAAACAAAAGCCCAGAACTATTTTGTCTGCTGGTTTGTCTGTTCTTTTTGTTTAAAAGACAGTCGGAAGCTCTTCTTGTACAAACAGATCCCTTTTTTCAACTACAGATTAGGGCTGCCACAAATAGTCGACTAATCGACTATTAAAATAGTAAATGACTAATTTAATAGTTGATTAGTCGTTACTTTATATTATATGGAGTTAGAATGTAGTGAAGTTGAAAGTTATCAAGGCATTATGTTAGCTTTTAAGCTGTTTAGCTATTATTTCAGCTACGTGCTAGCTATTTTGACTAATTAATGATTTTTTCTGTTTCTTAGGCTATTTTGAAATTTAGCTAATATTTCACCTATATGCCAGCGGTTTTAGCTAACTTGAGCTTTTTTGTTGTTTTTTTTATGCTTTTTTTTAACTTAGCTAATAGTTCAGCTACCTGCTAGCTGTTTTGGCTAACTTAAGCTTTTTTGGTTTGTTTTTTAAGCTATTTTGGAGTTTAGCTAATAATTCAGCTACATGCTAGCTGTTTTAGCTAACTTGAGCTTTTTTGCTTGTTGTTTTTTTATGCTTTTTTTTAATTTAACTAATAATTCAGCTACATGCTAGTTGTTTAAGCTAACTTTAGCTTTTTTGGTTTTATTTTAGGCTATTTTTTAGTTTAGCTAATACTTTAGCTACATGCTAGCTGTTTTGGCATATTTGGATTTTTTCTGTTATTTAGGCTATTTTGGAGTTTAGCTAATATTTCAGTCACATGCTAGGTGTTTTGGCTAATGAGCTTTTGCGGTTGGTGGATTTTTAGGCTATTTTTTAATTTAGCTAACATTTCAGCTGCATGCTAGCAGTTTTGGCTAATTAGGCTTTTTTTGTTTTTTAGACCATTTTGCAGTTTAGCTAATATTTTATGTCACATGTTAGCTGTTTTTTGGCTAACTTAAGCTTTTTTCTTTGTTTTTTAGGCTACTTTTTATTTCAGCTGACATTTCAGCTACATGCTAGGTGTTTTGGCTAAATTAGCCTTTTTTGTTTATTTAGGCTATTTTGTAGTTTAGCTAATATTTTCAGTCACATGCTAGCTTTTTTTGGCTAATTTAAGCTTTTTTTTAGATTTTAGACTGTTTAGGAATTTAGCTAATATTTCAGCTACATGCTAGTGGTTTTAGCCAACTTTGGCTTTTTTGGTTTTATTTTAGGCTATTTTAGAGTTTAGCTAATATTTCAGCTACATGCTAGGTGTTTTGGCTAATTTAGCCTTTTTTGTTTATTTAGGCTATTTTGTAGTTTAGCTAATATTTTCAGTCACATGTTAGCTGTTTTGGCTAACTTAAGCTTTTTTGTTTGTTTTTAGGCTATTTTGTATTTCAGCTAATATTTCAGCTACATGTTAGCTGTTTTGGCTAACTTTTTTAGGCTAATTTAGCATTTAACTAATATTTTAGCTGGCTATCAGCTTCAGTGTTTTTAGCAACCAATTTCAGCATCTTCAGCTATCGTCACTAGCATCTTCAGCTACCAAATTCAGCTCACAGCATTCACAATAGCATTATCACAGATAACGCTATATATCTAGTTTTTAGTTAGTTTCAAGCTAATGATGGTTAAGATGTGTGTTTTACATCCACTTTGCTCATGACCTGATTAATCGACTCGTGAAAAAAAATAATCGGTAATCAGTCGACTATTAAAATAATCGTTTGTGGCACCATTACTACAGAAGCAATCTGTTGAAAGACAGACAACTCCAGCTGTCTGTTGTATTTGTAGTTGTTAGGAATTAGTCACATGATTTAACCTAACCTGCCTGCTTTTCCCAAAAGCTAAAAATGAGTTGCCCCGGTGATTGTTAGCCCCTCATTTGCGGTCATGCGATGACCTTAAAGTCTCACCCAGTCGGGGTCGGGAACGATGGGGATTAGTGACGAGCCGCAGTGTTGTGTCAACATGCTTTAGTAAAAGACCATGTGAGAAGGTCTCCCTGCCTTTGAATGCAAGTCCACAGCTCATGCTTTAAAAAATATTGTTTCACCTGCTAATTCCGTTATTTGTCTACAAGGAAGAAGAATTCATCTTCTGTCTATGGTAAGTTGTCAAGTTACTGTAATGTCAAGGCCAAGAAAAAAAAAAAAGGTTGGACGCTATATGTGTTATTCAGGCTCAGGGGTTTCCCTTTCTTTTGAAAAATGCTCTCTTTTCTCATTGGTCAATCCTTTAGCATGAAGAATGTGCTGCAGGATTAGGAATAACTGACATGTTATTACAATGTTGGCTAAGTGGAGCCTCTAATTCAGCTCATTTACTCACGTTTATGTGCCTATATACACATACAGTGTAAAAATATTTAAAATATATTCTAAGATTATAGATGGAAATTATGCCACATAAGTATTTGTTTAGAAACTGCAATAGAATTAAAGTATGTCAGCAACAACCCTTGAAAAAGTATTCAACAAGGATAAATAAATCTCTTTGGAGTACTGAAAACCCAGAGGGGTTATTACTTTTCATCTTGGCACATTAAGTATTTAGGGTTTTACAGCGTCATAACTTTATTGGTATTATTTTAAGCAAATTATAGCCATGAAGCCAACAAAGCTTCAAAGAGGCAGAACTGTGGGGTTGCTGCAAGAGAAGGAATTCCCTTTTAGTGGTAATTTCTGGGAAGAGTTGAGGTTTACCATCAAAGACGCAGCGCAGAATGGCAAAATGATGGAGAAAGAAAACATGGAAAGACTTAATAGTATGTTAATAACTTGCTAAATAAAGATTTAAAAAGACAATATTAGATCAAGATAAACTAAATTCTTTTTACAGCTATAATATGTGAAGCAAATGCAGCTACTTCAAAAGTAGGAATGCCAAGAAATGCTATGACTATAAAACATTAAAGGTATTTAAAGTTACTAAAAGTGCCTACGATGCCACACAGGAGTACCATTGAAAATGCTGTTGATTTAAAGAATAAGTCTTCCCAAATACAGTCGTCATTATTAAGCCATTCAGCTTCTGGGCCAAAAATGCATTCTTAAAATTCATCAGATTCTTCTGCTTCCAATACATCAGACTTTCTTTATGAGCGTGTCTTGGATTAGCCTACTTTTAGTTAAGCGCTCGAAAGGGGAGGGATGGAGATACACTAAAGAGGTTTAATTTGAAATGAGTCTTACCAAAATACTGTAAGGGGAGGCTTTATTCTCAGATCCACAGCGTAAAAAATGTGCGATTTTGAACAGAAATTTGGGTATAAAGTCCAGAAACTTTCTATTTTTGAACTGAACTGGGAAACTATTTCAAACAGAGTCTCTGTTAAATAAGAAAACACACTTTATGGTAGAGATGTGAGTAAAATCTCCTCAAAGTAAACTGATTGTTTTTATGTTTTTCAAGTTCATTTATGGCACATGTGTCATAAATGATCATTTTATTTGATTGTTATCAATGGCCCGATGTTATGTTGTGCTTCTTTTTAACTAGTATCATTTTTATAAAATATATATTTTTGGAGAGTAAAATATTGAAAGTTATTTAAGGTTTAAATTGATTTATTTTGTAAATAATATTCCAGTCTTTTTATTTTCCATTATTATGTTAAAAAGTTACAGTTCTAAAGTTTTGAAAAGGTATTCTGCTAGATTTTTTGAATATTTTGGCATTTACTGAGATTATTTTGGGCTGTTTTGGAATTTGGCTAATATTTCAGCCACATGCTAGCTGTTCTGGCTAGCTTAGGCTTTTTTTGAAAAAGTTTTTTAGGCTGTTTTGGAGTTAGGCTAATATTTACATGCTAGCTGTTTTGGCTAATTTAGTTTTTTTCAGTCTTTTTAGCCTCTTTTAAAGTTTAGCTATTGGCTAACCAAAGTTTTTTTTAGAATAATTTGATATTTAGCCAATATTTTAGTTGGCTATCAACTTCACCGTTTTTAGCTATCAACTTCAGCGTTTTCAGCTATTAACTTCAGCGTTTTCAGCTATTAGCTTCAGCGTTTTTAGGTATCAACTTCAGAGTTTTTAGCTATTAGCTTCAGCGTTTTCAGCTATCATCTTCAGCTTTTTTTAGCTATTAGCTTTACCGTTTTTAGCTATTAACTTCAGCGTTTTTAGCTATCAACTTCAGCATTTTCAGCTATTAGCTTCAGCGCTTTTCGCTATCAACTTCAGTATTTTCAGCTATTAGCTTCAGCGCTTTTAGCTATCAACTTCAGCGTTTTCAGCTATCAACTTCAGCGTTTTCAGCTATTAGCTTCAGCGTTTTTAGCTATCAACTTCAGCGTTTTTAGCTATTAACTTCAGCTTTTTTTTAGCTATTAGCTTTAGCATTTTTAGCTATCAACTTCAGCGTTTTCAGCTATCAACTTCAGCGTTTTCAGCTATTAGCTTCAGCGTTTTTAGCCATCAACTTCAGCGTTTTTAGCTATTAACTTCAGCTTTTTTTTAGCTATTAGCTTTAGCGTTTTTAGCTATTAACTTCAGCGTTTTTAGCTATCAACTTCAGCGTTTTCAGCTATTAGCTTCAGCGTTTTCAGCTATCAACTTCACCGTTCTTAGCTTTCAACTTCAGCGTTTTCTGCTATTAACTTTAGTGTTTTCAGCTATTAGCTTTAGCGTTTCTAGCTATTAACTTCAGTGTTTTTAGCTATCAACTTCAGCATTTTCAGCTAATACCTTCAGCGCTTTTCGCTATCAACTTCAGCATTTTCAGCTATTAATTTCAGCGTTTTCAGCTATTAGCTTCAGGGTTTTTTGCTATCAACTTCAGCATTTTTAGCTATTAGCTTCAGCGTTTTCAGCTATCAACTTCAGCTTTTTTTTAGCTATTAGCTTTAGCGTTTTTAGCTATCAACTTCACAGTTTTTAGCTATTAGGTTCAGCTTTTCAGCTATCAATTTCAGCATCTTCAGCGGCCAAATTCAGCTCACAGCATTCTCACCAGCATCATCACAGGTAATAATATATATCTAGTTCATAATTATGTTAAAAAGTTAGGGTTTTAAAGTTTAAAATATTTAGTTTTAGAGTGTTCAATAGATGTTTTATGTGTCCGTCCTGCGATCTAAGTTGTGTTTTGGATTTTTTTCCTCTTGTCCGATTGAGTTTGACACCCCTAATTTTTGGAATATAAACAGGGTAGAAATAAGAATTAAGCTTTTTCCAGCCCCAGTTTTATCCACAGATACCATCCTAGAACATTGTAACTATTTCCTGCTTTATTAGGACCACTTTTTTGCACTCTATTCTAATATGAACCAGTTTTCTTTGTGGAAGACATTTGACATGAAGAAATAAATTTATTTCTTAAGTCTAATTAAGTAAGGTTTAAAGCGGGGGTGTTTTTGGGATTAGGGCATCAACTGGTCATGAGGGAGAGCAAATTGAGGCAAATATGGTGCAAAAAGCAACGTGTCATCAAGTGAAATTGTACTTTTTGCATCTTTAAAAAAAAAAAAAAACAGTCAAGTTAGGTTAGGATGCTTTTATTTTTACCTTATTTAGCCTGTTGTCAGGCATTCTCATGTTTAGATTTGGTTCATTGGTGAACTGAAATTTTGTGGTTTGGAGGGGTAAAGAAGTGAGTTCTCACACGTTCAGCCCCCTTTAACAACGATGCAGGCGTGCCTCACCTGGTTTCATCAACACGCCGCGATCACCGAACCCCAAATAAACGACTACGATGCCAACTCAACCCCCATAACTACCCTCAACTGACTGCAAACCAGCCGGAGCCGAGCAGCTGAAGTCATGAAACCCAAACTCACGTCCTTTCCTCCTCACCGTGCAGACACACAAATAAATCAACAGGGCTACGAAGAAGAGCTTCAACTTCAACCTGTTGGTCATGAATAATAAACCCAAACTCACCTCTTATTCCTGATTACTGCTCATTTATTAAATCAAGAGCAGCAGTGCGCCGGACTTCAGAAAGACTAAGTACTCAAGACAACAATATCAAAACAATTCAGCAGCTTGAGTGTTAAAGACCCACTCCAATGAAAATTGTGTTTTTAATATGTTCTTGGAGGACATGTGTAGGAAAGTTAGCATTTTTATGTGTCTTGCAGAAAGACTTGATCTCTTTTGAGAGCAGATGTTCCCATTAGCAGAGAAATTTCACTCCGATGGAATAGAAGTTGAAAGCATTTAGCTAATAAGTTTGCACTCTGTTGGCGCTAATGTTAGCTTAGCTTAGCTTAGATGATGATCCCTCTTCGGCGTTAGCTTACTCAGTCACAACGTGCTTCCTATTCAACAAAGTCATAATTGACTAAACGTAGCAGACATGTATAAAGAAAGTTAAGCTCTTGTATCCCTCTGGAATTTTTTTATTTCAATTGTAGTAAATAACCAGAAGGTGACAAAAACTTGTTTATAAAAGAGCGAATTTGTGGCGTAGAAAAAATGTTTTTTGAGGAAAGTAGTTGCTAAAGAGGTTGAAACTTTTTGCTGAAAATGGTGACACAATTTACTTTAATTGCTGAAGGGATTTGCTAAAATGCAAAAGCTTTGTGTAAAATGTTACATTTGCTAAAAGACTGGGAATTTCATTAAAGAACTATAAAAGAGCGCTTAAGTTTACCTAAATTTCTGAAAAAAATTGTAGTAAAATTGCTGAAAAATCCCTAATACATGGCAAGTATGCAAAAATATTGAGTGTGTTGGTTAAATATGAGCTAAACTCCAAATTAGCCCAAAAATCCCAGTTGATGCAAAATTAGCCAAAAAAGCTATCACTTTGCTTAAATACTAGCTAAACTCCAAAATAGTCTAATATTGCTCAGTAAACTAAATAATAAAAATATAGCCTGTTAATAAAAAAGAAGCTAAATTCTAAATTAGCCTATCAAAACCTCAGTAGATAACAATTTAGCCAAAAACGTTAGCATGTTGCTAAAATATAAGCTAAAATCCAAATTAACATGAAAACCTTAGTAAACAAAATTAATCCAAAATGTTTGGCTATTGCTAAAATAGAAGCTAACCCTACATTAGCCTATAAAAACCTCAGTAAACCTCAGCAGATAACAAGTTAGCAAAAAACGTTAGCATGTTGCTAAAATATTAGCTAAACTCCAAATTAACCTGAAAATCTCATTAAACAAAATTAATCCAAAATGTTTGGCTATTGCTAAAACAGAAGCTAAACTCTAAATGAGCCAAATGAAAACTGTAGTAAACCTCAGTAGGTAACAAATTAGCAAAAAAAACGTTAGCATGTTGCTAAAATAGAAGCCAAACTCCAAATTAGCATAAAAACCCCTCAGTAGATAACAAGTTAGCAAAAAACGTTAGCATGTTGCTAAAATATTAGTTAAACTCCAAATTATGGTAAAAAAAATTGGTAGACTAAATTAATCAAAAATGTTTGGCTATTGCTAAAATAGAAGCTAAACTAACATTAGCATATAAAAACCTCAGTAAACCTCAGCAGATAACAAATTAGCAAAAAACGTTAGTATGTTGCTAAAATATTAGCTAAACTTTATTTTAAAAAAATACTATAAAAAAATGATCCAAAGCCCATAAAAATATTTAATTTCCCATGGGGCATGCTTTGCTCAATATTTTAAAAACTATTACGTTTATAAATACCAAAAGAACAAGCAGAAATATCCTGATCAAGCTTAATATTTTGATCGCTGAAATTGCTTAAATTTTGATAGTTTCCATGTGCCAAAAAATTTACAGAAAGGAGCAGGAGAATCCCATACTAAGTAATCAAATAAGGAAATAAAAAGTAAAAAGAAGAACTAAAGGTAAATTATAAGAGGTTGAAAATTGGACTTAATTTAGAAGCACAAACAGACATTAAAGAAAACCCCAGACCAGACTTAATACTTCCGATTATTGACATTAACTGACCCCTACAGACCTTCAGAGGATGTCCACCCGTGGATCTCTTGTCTAAACTTTGTCCTCAGGGGCCGATGGGTATAAAACATCTGCCACCATCACTGTGTGCTCACACTTTGACAGTGCCAGCCCCCCAGGGAGTCCCCGTAGCCACACCGAGCCCTCCCACGACCTCTGTTAGCACGTCCCCATCCTGGTGACCCTTCAGGGCCAAAGGTCACATGGCAACAGGACACTTTACTCCCCGTTTGTGAGCATCTGTGTTGTGTTTCTTATCACCGGTGGGATGGGTTGAAGGGTGAAAGAGCGCGGGGGGCACAAAGGTTCCGGGAACACCCTTGATGATGATGATGATGATGATGATGATGATGATGATGTCTGCGTTCGGGTCCAGACACCCGCGGACGCAGAGCGGAGGAAGAGGACACATCTGTCATTTTAATGGTCACTTTTTATGGGCTGTGAGAGCTGGGTGGCAGACAGAGCGTCCATCGCTAACCACACAGATGCTCCACTGATGCAATCTTCATCACAGGAAGTATGCTGACATTCATAAATGCGCCTGCTCCCGGAATATTCCCTAAACAACCAAAAACTTTTAAGAAATTTTTAAGATTTTTGTCAACTTTCTTTAATTGATTTACTACTAAATTAAGTTGTAACTTATAAAAAGATTGGGTAACATCGACATGATTAGCACTCTGCCCCCAAATCAGCCTCCATTTAGTGAGGTTCAGGCATGTGTAGTGAAAAGAGCAGATATCGAGGGAGGGGGGTGAAAGAAAGCATGGGAGTGGGTGGGCATGGAGGAGGCTGAGCTTTGGGAGGAATTAACAAGCTTATCTCGGGGGCTTGTTCTGTGAAAACAGGCAATAGAACGACCCCTGAAGATCTGGGGGGGGGACAAAAAAATGGTCCACAGCATGTCAAAGGGGATTTACGAGGGAGATCTCTTTCCATTTTCAACAAAACGCCAACAGAACTGCAGGAATTATGAGATAAAATGTGAACGCTTGGACTGAAACAGGAATAAATGTGTTTTGGAACGTTTGTTTTAATAAAAACGAACTCCGTCGGAGGAGATTCTGGACTCTATGGAGCTAAATTGGGGCCAACATTATTTAAGACCAAAATAAAACAAATTAAAAAAATATTTGTGTTTGTCCAAAAAATTTTTAAATGTCCAAAACTTTTTGCTGTTCTAAAATTAGTTATTTCAGCTTCAAATCTTCCATATATTTAGGTTTCAAAACTTAAAATTTAAAATTTTTTTTGTTTCAAATCTTTTTTCACTTTCAACTCTTTTTTTCATTTTCAAATCTGAAAATTTCAGTTTCAAAACTTCAGAACTGTGTAAAGTACAAGAATCAAAAACGTCCTTATCGAAGGAAATTTCAGATTCAAAAAGGAAAGAAAGATGTGAAACTGAAAAAAAAGTTTTCAGATTGTAATTTTGAGACCAAAAAAACAGAACATTTAAGCAGAAATTATTTGCGTTCATTTTTTTTGGCAAAACAGCAGTATTTTTTCAATTTGTTTTATTTGGATTTCAAATAATTTTGGCCTCAATTTAGCTCCATAGAAGTCCTGTCACTCACGTAAAAATAAAGAAATTGAAAAACAAGAGTTTCCTTTTGGTTTACTGCATCTAAATCAATGTTTATATTCATATTTGAATGACAAATTTTGTGAAAAAGGAAGTCTGCGTGTAAACTGTAATGTTTTTATGTGCAGACATATAAAAAGGCTCTATTATAAGTAAAGAAGAATTTAAAACAGCTGACTAAAGAGCAGATTAGAGAAACAGAATAGCTAGTTTTTCAGGTTTTATCCCTCCTATGTCTGTAATTTTGACATTTTTTCCAGATGGAGATTTTTTTTTAAAGAATTCTAGAAATAGCCATAAAATACTCATTTTCTTTTTTTAAATTAAAATATTAAAATATTAGATTTTATGAAATTACATTTTTGTAACCCAAATTTTTAACTTGATGAAAGCAAAACATTTTAAATGCAACAAATTACCGTATTTTTAGGAGTATAAATCTCTAGAGCGAAAAAAGTCTAATCAAGAAGAAGAAAACGATATATAAGTCGCACTTTTGGGAGAAAATTCTGACGTTTCATAACAAATCCGCCAAGCCCAGCGTAACTAAAAAACATCAATAAATAAATACAAGAACGCTAATCGTTTGATCTGTAAAAGAAAAATATCAAAGTTTGTGGGGGAAAATGATCTGATTCTCTTCTATGTTTGTTTTGGACGACACTTCTTCTGCTGTCAGAAGCAAACGCTTATACTCAGATGTGGCGCCCTCTAGCGGTTGTTGGAGGAAACACCTGCTAAAGGAGTTTACTGCGAAAATAACAAATATATGAGCTTATGTAAAAAAAAAATAAAAAAAAAGCACACAAATACGTCACTCCTGGGTATAAGTCGCACCCATGGCTAATCTGTGAAAAAAACTGGAGAAAATACGGTACAGAACTTTTGTTAATTGATCCAATGTTCCACTTTTTAACTTCCTTGATTTTTACATTTGCTTAAAGAAAATATGGAGTGATCCAAACTGAGAAAAGGGGGGAAACCTGTGTCCGTCCCCCTTACCTGAACTGGTCAGAAGAGCCTGTAAGCAACAGATTAGCAGTGCTCTGGGGAGCAGGCTGGCGTAGCGTGCTGTAATGCAGACTGTCAGTCCAACACAGTTGGGGGGCAACACAATGCCTCCTTGTTCAGACTGGCCCTTCTGTGCCCCACCTCCCCACTACCTCTACATCTCCCGTGCTGTCTCCCTCTTTAGCCTCAAGGGGGGTTTAATCAAACCATAAAAAACTCCACAGAGTTCAAAATGTTTCTCTGATACCAAAGACTGTTTGAGGTATGGAAGGCGGGAAGGATCAAGGGGGTCGGGACAAATTTACAAAGGAAGCGAGATCAAGAGGGACCTGTCGACTACTAAACCAAACATAAATCAGCTCCAAGGAAACAGAGTAAGAGACAGAAAAATGGGAAGGAGGAGGGGCATCAAAGCATGGTTGACATTCTTCAAGTAGCACAAAAAGGTGTGTGCACCCGTTTTTGCAAGATATCATGGAGGCTCGGTTTAGTTTAACCCAGGGGTGTCGAACTCAATCGCACAAGGGGCCAAAATACAAAACATAACTTAGAACAGCATAAACAGGATAAACATTTATTGAACACTCTAAAACTACATTTTTAAAACTTTGAAACCCTAACTTTTTAACATAATTATGAAGCATTAACTGTGATAATGCTAATGTGAATGCTGTAAGCTGAATTTGGCCACTGAAGATGCTAGTGGTGATAGCTGAAAATGCCAAAACTGATAGCTAAAATCACTGAAGCTAATATAGACGTAGCCAAAATATTAGCTAAATGCCAAATTAGCCTAAAAAAACCCCCCAAAAACCAAACAAAAAAAAACTTAGGTTAGCCAAACAGCTAGCATGAAGCTGAGAAAATAGCTAAACTTTAAAACAGCCAAAAAACTGAAAAATAAAAGCCAAAATTAGCCAAAACAGCTAGCATGTAGCAGAAATATTAGCTAAACTCCAAGAAAAGCCTAAGAAATTTAAAAAGAAAAGCCTAAATTAGTCAAAACAGCTAGCATGTAGCAGAAATATTAGCTAAACTTCAAAACAGTCAAAAAAACGTAGTAAATGAAAAAAGTCCAAAAAGCTAACAGAATGCCAATTTTTAGAACAGCTAGCATGAAGCTGAAAAAATAACTAAATTTTAAAACAGCCTAAAAAAATTAAAAAGAAAAGCCTAAATTAGCCAAAACAGCTAGCATGTAGCGGAAATATTAGCTTAACTCCAAAACAGGCATAAAGCAGTAAATGAAAAAATAGTCAAAAAAGCTAGCAGAATGCCAATTTTTAGAACAGCTAGCAGGAAGCTGAAAAAATAGCTAAACTTTAAAACAGCCTGAAAATGTAATAAAAAGTCTAAATTAGCCAAAACAGCTAGCATGTAGCAGAAATATTAGCTAAACTCCAAAACAGCCAAAAAACTTAAAAATAAAATCCTAGATTAGCCAAAACAGCTAACACGTAGCACAAATATTTGCTAAATTTCAAAACAGCCTAAAAACTTCAAAAGAAAAGCCTAAATTAGTCAAAACAGCTAGCATGTAGCGGAAATATTAGCTGAACTCCAAACCTGCCTAAAAAATATCGTAGTAAATGCCAAAATAGTCTAAAAAGCTAACAGAAAGCCAATTTTTAAAACTTTAAAACTGTTACTTTTTAACATAATTTTGAAAAATAAAAAGGCAGGAATATTATTCCAGAATAAATCAACTTAAACCGTTAATAACTTTCAATATTTTACTCTCCATAGAAATAAATTTTGTCAAAATTATACAAGTTAGAAATAAGAGCAAGATAATATCGGGCCATTAATAACAATAAAATAAAATGATCTGGAGGGCCGGATCTGGCCCCCGGGCCTTGACTTGTGGTTTAACCTTACTGAATATATAGACCTGATACTTAAAATTTCATCCTGAATTTATCCTCCAAACTTTGTCAGCACGCTGCTTACTAAAAAAAATAAAAGCAAAAATTTGACAAATGAGACTGCGGTCTAAGTGAATCCCTCAATGTTTCCTAAACAGAAACAGTAGATGTGAAGTTTGGCAAAGCAGCAATACCAGCGTGCCACTCAAGAATCCTCTTTTCTTTTTCTGGCTTCTTCTCCTTCCCGTGCAAGAGAGGGCAAGTGCAAACACACACCTGCAATGTCTGTATATACATCTAAATAGTTTAATAAGATTTTCCCATCAGTTCTCCACAAAAACATCCATTAGCTCAGAGAAATATCTAACTCAACACTTCACGGCGTAATTTGAGCGTTGGAGAAAGTCTGTGCAAAATAATGATTATCACATTAAGGGCTAACTTGTTGAGTCGATTTCTGCACATAATAAGTCGTGATTCAGAATCTAGTAGGTCACAGTTGCTAGTTAGACTTTTTTCTCAGGTTTTACCCCAAAATTAACCACGAGGGAGACATCAAATTAAAGTGATCTTTCTCTCTTAAAATGCAAACGTCACCACATCAGTCAGAACTTTCATTACACTCGTGTTGGTGGAGTATAATGCTGACATGGCAAAAATTTATGTGGCATTTCTTTATTCTCCATCATTAACATCTATACCAACAGGAGTTAAATTTAAGTTTCTTATAAGACCCACATTTTCTAACCTGGGTTGTTCTTGAAAGCTAATTCAAGACATTAGAGATCCCCAAGTGAGTAGAGGCTGAGGCTGGGCTGTATGGGGTTAGATTTGTGCCAAAAATATGTCTTTGGTCCATTGTCTTTGTCTACTGAACAAGTTTATGGAACATTTGTTCATGTCTATGTACTACTAATCAATATCTTCTGGATGGCTTGTGAAACAACAGGAGCTAAGGACGCTAGCAACTGTTGCTAAGGACGTTTTCAATGACCAGATCCAACGACAATAACAAATGGAAAGTTTTAAGCATAAAGCTATAAAGCTATCGTCAAAGAAGCATGGACATCCCAGCCAGCAGGCCAAGTGGGCCCCACATGGTTCAAAAGTGGGCAGAGAATGTAGGCCCCAATTGGGTTTGTCCGCAGTTTCCGTGGTGGCCCCAGCTGTGTTTGCCCACATTGGCCTTGCTGCCTAGGGACTGGAGGCCTGGACAGCGACCCTGATAGCTCTGCTGACCCCTGGGCAGCAGCACTTGCTTGCTTTGCCGGACCCTGGGCAGCGGAACTCACTACGCTGTCCACTGGGCGACTGGCTAGCATAGCCACCTAAGCCAATGTGGGCAAACACAGCTGGGGCCACCACGGAAACTGTGGACAGACCCAATTGGGGCCCACATTCTCTTAAACTATATGGGGCCCACTAGACCTTGCTGGCTGGGATGAAGAAGATATTGTTTAGTAGACATTGTACTTTAATATTAAGGTGGGGGGCCGCAAAATATCGACTTGGGGGCCGCAAATTGGCCCGTTTGAGACCCTCGATCTAGTTCATCTTGGAAATATGAAGAGAAGGATCTGGCTGCAGACAAGATGGCACCTGGCATCATCGGTCATTATTATACAACTTGCCCTTCCTTAAATCCGAAAGTCCGAATTGGAGAAAAAGAACTATTAAAGCTTATAATTAGAAAAAAATGTGACTGTCAGGGTTATCAGTTAAAATAAAGTTTTTTTTCGAACAATATGACACGACTTCAAGGACTTCTGGTTCCTTGCCATTGATGTTTGCACCGAGATCCTCTTGAATACAAAGACTAGTCAGCATCGTACTTTTCTTTTGATCCTGAAACTCCTCCTAAACCAGTCCTGCTTTATATCAGGAGACTATCGTTTTCCATGCAGGAGTAGACATAAGGAGTCTTAAAAAGCTCCTAATAAGCAAACTTTCAAGCCAAAAATGGGATCACTTGTGTGCAACTGATGAGAATCTCAAAAATATAAAGACAAGGACAAGCATCGGGCAATCAAAGAAACCTCTACATGGTTGACTGGACTAGGGAATTCTCACCCCGGGCTACCACGGCTAGCGCCACGGCTCCGATGCTACGTTGGAGTGGTCTAGCTACGGCAGATGATTCCCATTGGATACGGGATGGCTCTGCTGCTGACCTTGCGAAACTCCACGTAGGTTCACAGAATAACCTTCAATTTATTACGATTTCGGTCGTTAAAGGGTAATCAAACAATCAATTAACTTTTTTTGGCTGTTGACCTCTAAAAATGGGGTTTTAAAAGTAATGTCTGCTGGTAAATTTTCACAATTTAAAATAAACTTGTTTGATTCCTGAAATTTTTGCCTAAAACTGTCTATGTGCTGCCCCCTACAGGTTGAAACGAGGTATTACAGTTGAATTTTGTGATTGGCTAACTGGTGTAAGTCGACCCGCGTCGGCGAGAACAGCGAAGCTCACTCATCAGTGTTGACGCTGATAGCGGCGGAGGTCGCCCCTCGACGCCTTTGGAGGGGGCGGAGGGGGCGGAGCTTTCTCCGCGATGTTGATTGCGAGACCAGCGGAACATACTTCTCGATGGTGACGCCAAGAACAGCGGGGGTCGCCCCACTCAGAACGGGCTTGCTCGCTAAACCGGCCATTGAAAGACTGGCAGACGAAGAGCCGCTGTGGGATGGGGAGGCAACCTGCTCGGGTTTCCGAACTTTATAATTTTTTTTTATTATTTTCATCGAGACAACAATAAAAAAGATCCTTTAGTGACCTCAAGCTAAACATACTGTCAATCACATATCCAGACCACACCTCCTCCATTCAGCCCACCTACCCTAGCCCCGCCCCCTTTTTGGAATTTTTCAAATCTGGGGTGAGAGTGGGGTCAGCCTCTAACTGTTCTGTTTGGTTACCCTTTAATGACTCCAACTTCACAAAAAGTGCTACAACAGCTTCGGCATCCGGTGAAAAGTTGAACCCAAAGAAATACATTCGGTCAGATCGCAGAAGTCGGACATGATCGTAAGCATTGGAGGTTCGCCTCGCACTTTTCTAAGTTATGTAAAGACTCATCCATCCGTTTTAGTTTAGTCCGTGTCAAACTTACTCAAATAAGTTTATTTGCTAAATAATAAATATTTCCTTCTCCCACTACAAGTAGCATCATGAAGAAATACCGTAATACATGTGATTTTTGTTGTAAGTAACCTCAATGTTATGAAGGATGTGTGTACCACAATCTATGGACGCGTTAAATGTAAATGATTATGCTGTAATACACAAAAAACATATATCTCTATTTGCACATCATTATATTCTTCAATGGTTTAAAGGCTCCATTCAGCTATTTAAATCTGCTGAGCCTCTTACATCCAACAAGCAGTATTTCAATCCCTGGAAGAGGCGATTTGTCGGATTTACAGCAAAAACTTTCTGGGTAAAGGTGCTAATGCCCCTAATTTCAAACTAATGGTGATGTAACACAGTTAAACCGCAATAACACTTACCTTAATCGGAATTTTTTATGTCCAATTTTATGGTAGCTTGAACATGGTTTTGCCCTTCATCATTAGAATTGATCATTTTCAGGAATCTTAGTATCAAAACCTTCAGCTTGTTAAGGACATTACTGCTTGTATTTTTGGTATTCATAAACTTTATAGTTGTTGATATATGGAGTAAAATATATCCCATAGGACATGAATGAAAAAGTCTTCAAATACCCCAATTTTAAGTAGTTTGGCAACAATTTAGAGGTTAGCTTATATTTTAGCCACTGGCTAACGTTTTTGACTAATTTAGATTACTGAGGAATTTTAGGCAATTTTGAACTTAAACAACAAGCTAGCTTTTTTGGCTAATTTGCCATCTACTGAGTTTTTTTATGCTAATTTGGACTTTGGCTAATATTTTAGAAATATGCTAACGTTTCTGGATAATTTGTTATCTGCTGGGGTTTTTAGGCTAAGTTAGAGTTAGCTTCTATTTTAGCAACATGCTAACGTTTTTTGACTATTTTGTCTAATGAGGAATTTTAGGCTACTGCGGAAATACGCTATTATTTAAGGAATGTGCTAGCTTTTTTGGCTAATTTGCAATCTAAGTTTTTTATGCTAATTTGAAGTTTGGCTAATATTTTAGCAACATGCTAACGTTTCTGGATAATTTGTTATCTACTGGGGTTTTTAGGCTAAGTTAGAGTTTAGCTTCTATTTTAGCATCAAGCTAACGTTTTCAGACTATCTTGTCCAATAAGGAATTTTAGGCTATTGTGGAGATAAGCTAGTATTTAAGGCATGTGTTAGCTTTTTTGGCTAATTTGGCATTTACTAAGGTTTTTTCATGCTAATTTGGAGTTTAGCTCGAATTTAAGCAACACACTAAATATTTGTGCAAACTTGGCATAGAATAGAGACTTTTAGACAAATTTACTACAATTTTTTCTGAAATTTGGGTCATCTTCAGCGCTTTTTCATAGTTCCTCAACAAAATTTACACTCTTTTAGCAAATTTAACATTTTGTAATTAGCTTTTGCATTTTCATAGACTACTCTCAGCGAAAAACATTAACACTAGAATTATCGCAGGTAATGCAACTTTTTTAATTTTAGATTGATCTTGTCAACACTTCTTAAAATGTATTGGATAATACATTTATATGTAAGAAAAATATCGATTCAGTGAAATATCGCAATACTTTTTTTATCGCGATACGTGAATCGATTTGAAAATAGCGATTTTTTTTCTAAATTACCAAAAAAAAATTATTGGTCAAATAGCAACTTTTTCATGAAATATAACCGTAGTGCTTAATGTTCTGATCATAAATAACATGTTTTTTACTTTTGTGAAAAATATGTTTAGATCATTCTTAAGTCATAATTTACTGTCTTGGGATATTTATTGTATCATGACACGTGTATCGCGATACGTATCGTATCACCAGACTCTTGCCAATACACACACTCTAATTTAAAAGCTATAAATGAAAAATATTGCTAAAAATTCTCTTTGGAACGACTTTGAAGCCGGCATCTCTGTCCGACTCAGCTGATGGGGATAACTTCATTTCCGCTCGCCGGCCTTAAAACGAGCTTCCCTTCCTGTTGTAAACACTCATCTCTCATCGCTGACACCACTCGCTTTTCCCACCGCAACGTACGGCTCTGCTTTTAGTGTGTGTTTATTTATGAGCTCATTGTACCCTGAGGGAAGAGCGCTCACATCTTTCATCCTTACCTCACTGGACGGAGCACAATGTGTTGATAGCATCCCTGAGCTGTGTGCTCCCAATAGGATTTACATTTCTATCAAGTTATGAAAAGAGTTATTGTGGGCAGAAAAAAATAGTTTTTTTTTGGTTATGAAAACAAAAACTAAGCAGATTTGTTTGGGATTCTGAGCCAAAATTCTAATTTATAAAACCTAATAATTATGAAAGATCCACTCCGATGTGGCATTTTCCCTCATATAGAAAGAAAATTATGCTTAAAACTGTATTTCTAAGTATTCTCATTTACTTCTCTTCTGCTCTATCATTTATTATTCAGCTATCTATGCTTCTGTTTGGTGCAGTGTTATTCATGTGTTGTTCCTCTTGGAGTGGGAGAGATTTCAGATTCCATCGCCTGTGTTTCTGTTCTTGGACGTGGACCTCACCTCTGGCTCGTCGTGGCCCAGTTCTATCTAAATAAATAGACATAATTTATGAAAAAAAATAGACATAATAAATATTTATTATTTTTAAAAAAAAGATAATGAACGCAAATCCAAATTTCTTAAAGGCTAAAGTAAAACTTGTTCTATGTTTTATCAGTTGAAAATGAGCCCAAATGGCTCTTTTACTCTTCAAATTCGCCGAACCTTAAAATAGATCAAAAGAAAAGTAGAGTGGTACTTTAAATTCTGCTATTCTCTTCCACAATTTATTGACTCTGCGCATTAAATGGATTTGAAAGTTGAACTTTAACAAGCTTAGTGTATTGAGCTGCCTTCAGCCAACCCTCCTTGGGGAAACATCCTTCACCGAATCCTCTCTGAAAGGGACACGCTGCCTATTCAGGTTGAAAGAAAAGCGGCATTATGCCGGGTCCTCGCTGTCCGCCTCGCCGCCCGCCTGCATCTCGCCAGACAAAACAAGTGGGAGGCAGGAGTTGTTTAGACAGAGCTCACCTGGCACAAACGCAGACACAGAAACAGTGATCAGGCGAATGCGGGGAGGAGCGCTGGCAGCAGAAGGGCGTGGAGGAGGAGAAGCAGCTGTGGCGTTTGTAGAGAGGGGAGGTGAAATGACCAGGGAACACGTGGCTCATCCAGATACTCAAAAGTCGAGACTAAAGTGTGTGGGGGGTTAGAGCTCAGGATCATAACCCAGGAGTTGCCTGTGGGAAGGGCTGCCATTATTAGTCGACTGATCGACTATTAGATTAGTTGACGGCTAATTTAATACTCGATAGGTCATTACTTTATATTATATGGAGTCACAGTGTAGTAAAGTAAAGTTATAATGGTGTTCTGCAAGCTTTTTGACTTTTTTAGGTTTTGTTAGGCTATTTTTAAGATTAGCTTGTATTTCAGCCACATGCTAGCTGTTTTGGCTAGGATTTCCTTCAGTTGTTTTAGGCTATTTTGGAGTTTAGCTAATATTTCAGCTACAGGCTAACTGTTTTGGCTATAATTTTTCTTCAGTTATTTTAGACTAATTTAGAGTTTAACTAATATTTCAGCTACATGTTAGCTACTTTGGCTAATTTAGGTCTTTTTGTTTTTAGGCTATTTTTGGAGTTTAGCTAATATTTCAGCTACATGCTAGCTGTTTTTGCAAACTTAAGCTTTGTTTTAGTTTTTTAGACAATTTGGGATTTAGCTAATATTTCAGCTATATGCTAGCTGTTTTGGCTATGATTTTTTTCAGTTATTTTAGGCTAATTTAGAGTTTAACTAATATTTCAGCTACATGTTAGCTACTTTGGCTAATCTATGCTTTTTCTGTTTTTCAGGCTATTTTTGGAGTTTAGCTAATGTGTCAGTGACATACTAGCTGTTTTGACTAACTTAAGCTTTTTTGTTCTTTAGGCCGTTTTGGAATTTAGCTAATAATTTCAATTTTAATTCAATTTTATTTATATAGCCCAAAATCACAAAGGAATTTGCCTCATTGGGCTTCAAATAATCCAGCCACATGCTAACTGTTTTGGCTAGGATTTTTTTAGTTGTTTTAGGCTATTTTGGAGTCTAGCTAATATTTCAGCCATATGCTAACTGTTTTGGCTATGTTTTTTTTTGTTATTTTAGGTTAATTTGGAGCTTAACTAATATTTAAGCTACATGCTAGCTACTTTGGCTAATTTAGGCTTTTTATGTTTTTCCGGCTATTTTGGAGTTTAGCTAATATTTCAGTTACTTGCAAGCTGTTTTGGCTAACTTAAGCTTTTTTTTGTTTGATTTTTAGTTTGGTATTTAACTAATGTTTTAGCTAGCTATCAGCTTCAGAGTTTTCAGCTATTTATTTCAGCAACTTCAGCTATCATCACTAGCATCTTCAGTGGCCAAACTCTGCTTACAGCTATTTCTAGTTCTTAGTTAGTTTAAAGCTAATGATGGTTTAGATGTGTGCTTTACATCTACTTTATGCATGACCCAATTAGTCGACTAATCGGAAAAAATAGTTGGTGATTAGTCGACTATTAAAATAATAGTTTGTGGCAGCACTACCTGTGGGGCAGCAGAGTATATGGATTTTCACGTCTGAGTGTGCGTTCGCCCCACATCCATTGATTTTAGAACTAAAGAAACACCCAGCTAATCAACCGCTGAGGATAAACGAGGCTCAGTCATAAACCGTACAGCTGAAAGTCTCCGGGATTCGAATCAGCATCTGCTCGTGCCAAAAATGAGTGTTTATTTTGATCTGCTCTCTTTTAACAAAAACGTGTGTGCCGAGGGTCAACAGCGGGAAAACAAAGAAGAAGACGGATGATAACCAACACTCCCACTTACTATGGGTTGACCTCAGTTGACCCCGTGGCCCCTCACAACCTCTCATCCCATTGACTGAGATCATAAAGGGGTTTTTGCCCCACAGCCTTTTATGAGGAACGAAAGTGGCCTGACAGTAACCCTAGATTTGAACAGAAATGACCAAACATGTTCTTATAACGAGAGATTTGGAGAATCATCACCCGGATTGACCGATTCTGGACCACTTTTGTCAATAAAAAGATGCCATCTTTGTCTAAATTTCATTCATAATGAAACAAAACTCCATTCAAACAGCTCAAAAGAGGTTGAAGATTTGCATATTCATGCAGCAGAAATCCGGCATCATCCGGCCTTACAGTTTTCCTTTCTTGCTCAATTAATCACTAATCTCCGCGCTGGAAACTCACAACGAAGGCTTTACTAGCAGCTCATTAGGCTGCGCCAAGGATGCTGGAGCCATGCAACATGCATCTGCTCTCTAACACCTTTCACTCTATAGGCTGCTGCTTCCAATGCATTAGGCCCATTAGAGACCAATTAACGGTCAAACAGAGGTCCCTCGCCGTTTTACGGCATCATAAACAAAACCTGCCAGGCTTGCTCTGGGCTCAACACAGAACAACTCTGTTTAGTAATGTGCAGACTAGAGCTGCCACGATTACTCGACTAATCACTATTAAAATAGTCGACGGCTAATTTAATAGTCGATTACTTTATATTATATGGAGTTAGAGTGGTGTCAAAACTTTCACCTCATTCAGGATATTACTGCTTGTATTTTTGTTATTCATAAACTTTATAGTTCTTGAAATATTGAGCAAAATATGCACAACAGGAAGTGAATGAGATCGCCTTCAAATTTAAGTTGATTAGCAACAAGTCTTTGAACATATTCATGGGCTATTTTCTAATCTTTTATCATTTTGTAACAATAATATTTGCCTCCTTGAGTTTCTTTTAAAAGTGCTATATAAATCAAATGTATTATTTTTATTATAGTAATTTTCAAAACATTTGGAGTTGAGCTAACATTTTAGAAACATGCTAACAGTTTTGGCTAACTTGTTATCTGCTGAGTTTTCTAATTTAGAGTTTAGCTTCTATTTTAGCAACATTTTTTACAAATTTAGTTTACTGAGAAATGTTGAGCTATTTTGAAGTTTAGATCATTTTTAAGCAAAGAGCTAGCTTTTTTTAGCTAGTTTTTTAGGCTAAATTAGAGTTTAGCTTCTATTTTAGCAACATGCTAACGTTTTTGACTAATTTAATTTACTAAGGAATTTTAGGATATTTTGAAGTTTAGCTAGTATTTAACCAATGTGCTAGCTTTTTTGCTAATTTGGTATCTACCTAGGGTTATTTATACTAATTTGGAGTTTAGCTAATATTTTAGCAACATGCTAACGTTTTGGCTAATTTGTTATCTACTGATGATTTTATAGGGTAATTTCAAGTTTAGCTTCTATTTTAGCAACAGGCAAACATTTTTGACTAATTTAGGTCACTGAGGAATTTTGGACTTTTTTAGAGTTTAGCTAGTATTTCAGCAATGAGCTAGCCTTTTTTCTAATTTGTTATCTATTGGGTCTATTATGATAATTTGGAGTTTAGCCTGTATTTTAGCAACAGGGTAACATTTTTTACAAATTTAGTTTACTGAGAAGTTTTGGGCTATTTTGATGTTTAGATACTTTTTAAGCAAAGAGCTAGCTTTTTTTTTAGCTAGTTTTTAATCTACTACCATTTTTTAGGCTAACATTGAGTTTAGTTTCTACTTTAGCAACATCCTAAAGTTTTTGACTAATTTAATTTACTAAGGAATTTTGAAGTTTAGCTAGTATTTAAGCAATGTGCTAGCTTTTTTGCTATTTTGGTATCTACCTAGGGTTATTTATACTAATTTCGAGTTCAGCTTCTATTTTAGCAACATGCTAACGTTTTTGGCTAATTCGTTGTCTACATGGGGTTTCATAGGCTAATTTCGAGTTTAGCTTCTAGTTTAGCAACAGGCTAACATTTTCGACTAATTTAGGTCACTGAGGAATTTTAGGCTTTTTTAGAGTTTAGCTAGTATTTTAGCAACAAGCTAGCTTTTTTGCTAATTTGTTATCTACTGAGTTTTTTATGCTAATTTGGAGTTTAGCTTCTATTTTAGTAACATGCTAACATTTTTAGCTAATTTAGTTTACTTAGGAAATTTAGGCTTTTTTGAGTTTAGCTAGTATTTAAGCAATGTGATAGCCTTTTTTGGCTCAAGGTTTTTTAGGTTAATTTGAAGTTTAGCTCATCTTTAAGCAACACACTAAATGTTTTTGGCATGTAGATTTTTAAGTAATGCTACAAAATTTAGAGAAATTTAAAGCGCTGTTTCATGAATTTTCAGTCTTTTAGCAAATTTAACATTTTGCAAATAGTTTTTGCATTTTCACTAAATCCCTGCAGCAGTTAAAGTCAACTATGTCACCATTTTCAGGAAAAGCTTCAGCATTTTCATACTAGCATAATTGCAGATAATGCAACTTTTCTTGTTTAATCTAGTTTTAATACCAGAAACTAATGAAGGAGAGAGGCTGCACAATTCATTAAAAGTTTAATAAACTATCATAATATCATAATTGTCTTTATCAGTTAGTTTAAAGCTAATGATGGTTCAGATGTGTGTTTCACATTCAGTTTGCTCATGACCCAATTAGTCGACTAATCGGAAAAAATAATCAGTGATGACTCAACTAGTAAAATAATCGTTTGTGGCAGCACTAGTGCAGACATAAAATGTGAAAATGTCTGCTTTTTAAAATGTTTATGCAAACTTTCAACCTCTTTGTTATCATATCTGACTTTTTTTAAGCAATGTGTGATGTATAGATATAACTGTTCTTTGAAAGAGTGATGAAAAATGATAATGTGTGCTATAAACTATCATTTCCAAAACATTTATTTGAATTTTTAGGTGCATCTGCATGATTTTTAATCCATAAATCATTTTTTTTAAACTACAATTCCCAGAACCCCATGCATTCACATTTAAAAAGCTCCAAATGTCCACTTTAGATGTAAAATAAGAGTAAATTAAATGGTTTAGAAATGTCTTTTATGGAAAACAACTTTGCATTGTTGGTCAGGATGATCCTGCTCCTTGATGAGCCCACAAACTATGTCCAAGCAGAGAAGATAAGCACAATGTGGGTCTTTTTTTTCTGCATGTTTACGTTGTGTGCCAGTCTCGGTTTATGAGGCAAACATTGGAGTGTGCATGCTCCAGCACGCCGCAGGCACGGGCCATCCAAGGAGGAGAGCTGGATGCGACGCAGGAAGCTGCAAACTACTTTTAATTGTTTGTTTCTTTATGATTAATTACTCTAAAAGTGAAATTTGTGCGCAAGTTTGCAGGAATTATGAAAAAATGATGTTTTTAAGGATCAAATAAGAAAAAAATATATATTTTTTTAGATAAACAAACACAAATGTCCAACCTGACAGGTCTGCAGAGCCCCTTGTGAGATCACAGATGATGGCCAAGTATGTTATTCCCGATAGGAGCGCAAAAGTGACGGCTGAGACTGTCCCATCTGAGAGGATCATCCTTGAAGCCTCCAAGTTTTTGAGTTCCTCCAAACCATCAGAAAGTCCCGCCGCAGCGAAGAGCGCGAGGTGAGCAGTCGCAGTCCCGCATCCTCCCGCCGTCCGTCCTGCTGGGGAACGGGCACCGAGCTTTCCTCCTCCGAGGCTGGAGTCGGTCCACGCACTGCAGTGAGAACTCCCGCGACTGCGTGTTGCGTTGAGGAAGCAGCAAGTCCACCTGCAGGCGCGACGCTCCCACTGCGCGCGTGCCCTCAAAGATCCGGACGCGCGCGCTCACGCGTCAAAACTTCCCACAAGCTGGATTTTGATCTTACACTTCTTTTAGGTCAGTTCACTATATATATAAAAAAGTATACATATTTGAAAAAATTGTATTTTTATGAATACATTGAAAACCAAAGTTGTTACTTACTATATATTTATTTGATAATTCTTCATAAAAACAAAATAATTTTAGTTATTTTAGCTAAACTCATAATAATTTACCATCTCCGAATACATAAAATGCAATTTCTGACCAATTTTCCATAAATCTACACATAATAAAGCGTAATTCTAAAATGAAGCACAATTGCACCATCTTGTGGCAGATGAGTGAAACTACAAGTGTCTAAACAGCGGTTGAACCCTTTTTGAGCCATTGCGGCTTCCGTAAAGCAACAACACAAGGTCAAAAATGGCAGCCTGCACGAGAGGGCTCAAAAATCTTTTCATTTCGAAGACGTTTTGTCGTGTTTTGCAATTTCAAGATGAACGTAAGTAAAATAAACATTTTAAAACACATTTTAATATACTTTTAAAGTGTTTTAGAGTGTATTTTTTATGTTTTATATCCACTATAAGCTAACAATGCTAACAGTAGTGTAACATTAGCTTAAACGTCTGCTTTACTGACAACTGTATTCTTTTTTCAGGGTTTTTGTGTACGTCTGTGCTTCGTTGTGCTAATAAATTCGTCCCTCCATCCAAACCTGTAATAATAGACAAAACACAGACGACGGCGTCATTGCGGAAGTGAGTGTTTCCTAAATAAATAAATGAATCCTAGCAAAGTTTCACGCTGATTTTATGAGATTTTGTTAAAATTTGTGATTTTTTTTTTCCTCCATCAGATTTCTGAGTCCAGAGTTTATTCCTCCCCGGGGGAGAACTGACCCCTTCAAGTATTTCATGGAGAGGAGGGACATGGTTCGCAGGAGGAAGTCGCTCAATATTCCTGAATTCTACGTGGGTAAGAAACTAAACAAGACAGGAATCCTTAAAGGAAGGAAACAGCAAGGGGTTTGCCATTTAGAAATGATTGGAAAATGATTTATTCATAGAATGTGAAGCAGCTGGGAGGAAAATGAACTGTCAGAGGTCATAGGTCACAGCCAGAAAAGATGCTCCGATTGAGTCACTTTCCTGAGGTTGAAGAGTTTAAGGATGTGTTTTCATCCGAATAAATGGATAAGCGACTGGGCAAGAAACGCAGGAACTAATTAAACATTTAAAATTTGCCTGAGTCTTTATAATCGCTCTTCATTGCTTCTCTTTAAAGCAAATCTATGGAGAGAAAATAGACTAACTCTGATTTGTGTGAACGTAATCATATAATACATTTTGTACACAAATGCAAAAAAAAAAAATGCAATTTACATATGCGCAAATTAAAATTACAACACTTTGAAACTAATTACACACACAAATCTTTAAAAATTGCACACAAATTGCTTGTAAATCACACACAAAACCTCAGTTACGCACAAATCTGGAGTGAGACTCTACTCAAATCTCAGAGATTTAAGTGATGCGTTTAAATACGACTAGAATGCTGGGTCATCAGAGTTTTCTTATCAGCCGTTTTGAACGTTCTTAAACAGATGTGCCCAATAATTAATATAAAAAAGTCTAAACAAGCGTTTTTAAAACCAGTTGTTGTGCACCAAAATGCTAAATGCCCACCCAGAAAAGGAAGTATAAGAAGAGCTCTTTAACCACAAACATGATAAGAAGCGACAGTTTTGGTTTAGACATTGGTAATGAATTAATAAAATGGGAAAAAGGCGAAATTGGTCTTAATTTTTTAGAAGTATGGCTTTAAAAAGGTCTTGAAAATCTGAAATTTAACTTGAAACTTGTAGGAACTCTGTTGTGAGAAACATCAGTTTTTACTTTAGGTAGAAAAATATTTTCTAGGAATAAAAATAATCATCTTCTATATTGAAATGTTTTAAATCAAGAAAATATTTCTAAGGTGGAAATACGTCTTTTTTTTTTTTTTTTGTCACCTCTGAGTATGCAGTGACCCTTTAGGAAGTTTCTGTTCTCTCGTCCTCTGTGGCTGGATCTGTCTGCAAACTGACTTCTGACGTTTCTGCTCATCATACTGTCCGCCTACAGGAAGCATCCTGGCGGTGACCATGGCCGATCCCAACGCCAGCGCAAAAACGAATCGCTTTGTTGGAATCTGTATCCAAAGAGGCGGGAGAGGACTGGGAGCAACGTTTGTCCTGAGGAACATCCTCAATGGTCAAGGTCGGTTTTCCAACAAGGTTGTGCAGAAATTGTGTTTGTAATAGTGTAATAGTAATAGTGCTGCCACAAACGATTATTTTAATAGTCGACTAATCACTGATTATTTTTACCGATTAGTCGACTAATCGGGTCAAAGTGGATGTGAACACACATCTTAACCGTCATTAGGTCTAAACTAACTAAAAACTAGATATATATCATTACCTACGATAATACTAGTGGGAATGCAGTAAAAGGAATTTGGCATCTGAAGATGCTGAAATCAGTTGCTGAAAACGCTGAAGCTGATAGCCAGCTAAAATATTAGTTAAATGCCAAATTAGCCTAAAAAAAACTTAAATTAGCCAAAACAGCTAGCATGGAGGTTAAATATTAGCTAAACTCATAATTGGCCTAAAAAAAACAGAAAAATCCTAAATTAGCCCAAAAAAAAGCTAGCGTGGAGCTGAAATATTAGCTAAACTATAAAATAGCCTTAAACAAAATCCTAAATTAGCCAAAATTGATAGCATGGAGTTGAAATATTAGCTAAATTCCAAAACAGCCTACAAATCTAAAAATAAATAAATAAAAATAAAATAAAATAAAAAAGTTAGCCAAAAAAGTTAGCCAAAAAAGCTAGCGTGGAGCTGAAATATTAGCTAAACTATAAAATAGCCTTAAACAAAATCCTAAATTAGCCAAAATAGCTAGCATGTAGCTGAAATATTAGCTAAACTCTAAAATTGCCTAAAAAAACCCTTAATACATGCCAAAATTGTCCAAAAATCTAGCAGAATGCCAGTATAACTTTCAATATTACTACACTCCTACTCCATATGATATAAAGTAGCGACTAATGGACTATTAAATTAGTCATCAACTATTTTAATAATCGATTAGTCGAGTAATCTTGGCAGCTTTAGTTTGTAATCCAGTCAAATCAAACGTTTTGGTCATCCGGTGAAACATTTGTGTTTGTGCAGGAGTGGAGATCTGTTATGAGCTGTACAGCCCTCGCATCCAGTCAATCGAAGTGCTGAAACTGGAGAAAAGACTCGATTCCAACCTGATGTACCTGAGAGATGCAATGCCCGAGTACAGCACCGTGGACCCCGAGATGAAGCCGGTGCCTTTCTCCCCGACGGGAGAGGTCCCCGTCAACAAGGTGAAAGGAGCCACATGTTTTTAATGAATAGGAAATACAATCTTTGTCAGTCATTTTACTGATCCAAATCTTCAATCAGAAAATAAAATACATAATATATTTTTTTCTGTTTCTCAGTTAAAAGTAAAAATGCGTCCCAAGCCGTGGTCCAAACACTGGGAACGCCCGCAGTTCAACATCCAGGGCATCCGCTTCGACCTCTGCATGACGCCAAAACAGATGGAGTTTGTGCAGAAGAAATATGCCAAACCGTGGGAGGAGTACGACATGCTGAAGGAGTACGACACCTCCAAACTGGAGGAGCAGATCCACGCCGAGGTCCAGCAGGACATGAGCAAGTGAAGACCATCATTCAAGACTGGAAACGGAGACATGAGACTTAAAAATAAACTTTTTTTAAACCAATTGGAGGAATTGTGGATAGTTGTGTCCTTTCTTCTTTTCTTCCATCAGTTTTAAATTATTTCAACAAAGCTATCAAACTGTACAAACTTTGGATTGATTTGTGCGCCTCTCCCTCCTCCTAGTCGCTGAAGATGCTGAAAATGGTGACACAATCTACTTTAACTGCTGAAGGGATTTCCTGAAAATGCAAAAGCTATTTCCAAAATGTTACATTTGCTAATAGACTGGGAATTTTGTAAAAGAGCTATAAAAGAGCGCTGAAGTTGATCTAAATTTCTGAAAATTTCTAAAAAAAATTGCTTAAAAATCCCTAATACATGCTTAATCTGCAAAAATATTTAGTGTGTTGGTTAAATATGAGCTAAACTCCAAATTAGCCCGAAAAACCTAAGTAGACGCAAAGCTAGCCTCCAAAAAAGCTAGATTGTTGCTTAAATAGCCTACTACCTATACTCAAAAATAGCCTAAAATTACTCAGTAAATTAAATTAGTCAAAAACGTTAGCATGTTGAAAAATAGAAGCTAAACTCCAAATTACCATTAAAAAACTCAGTAGATAACAAATTAGCCAAAAAAAGCTAGCTCGTTGCTTAAATACTAGCTAAACTCCAAAATAGCTTAAAATTTCTCAGTAAACTAAATTAGTCATAAACATTAGCATGTTGCTAAAACAGAAGCTAAATTCTAAATTAGCATAAAAAACTCAGTAGATAACAAATTAGCCAAAAAAGCTAAATAGCCTAAAAATTCTCAGTAAACTAAATTAGCTAAAAACGTTAGCATGTTGCTAAAATAGAAGCTAAACTCCAAATTACCATTAAAAAACTCAGTAGATAACAATTTAGCAAAAAAAGCTAGCTCGTTGCTTAAATACTAGCTAAACTCCAAAATAGCTTAAAATTTCTCAGTAAACTAAATTAGTCATAAACATTAGCATGTTGCTAAAATAGAAGCTAAACTCTAAATTAGCATAAAAAACTCAGTAGATAACAAATTAGCCAAAAAAAGATAGCTCGTTGCTTAACTACTAGCTAAACTCCAAAAAAGCCTAAAATTCCTCAGTAAACTAAATTAGCCAGTTCAAATTAGGCCAGTGGGAGCATGTACGGTAGATGTTAACTAGAAGTGTCACCAGGATGGAGCCTTGGGGAACTCCTCATGTAATTTCTGTTGGTTCAGATGTGAAGTTCCCAATTGACACAAAATATTTCCTGTTTTCTAAGTACGTTTTGAACTAGTTTAGTACTGGCCCAGCAAGACCCACCTAGATTTCCAGTCGCCTGAGTAGTATCGCGTGGTCGACTGTAGCACTGACATATTCCCACTGTCTGTATTCCAAGCTCAAATACTCAAATACAAGCTAATCTCTAAATTAGCATTAAAAAAAACCTCAGTAGAGGCCAAATTAGCCAAAAAAGCTAGCTAGCTAAACTCCAAAAATAGCATAAAATTCCTCAGTGAACTAAATTAGTCAAAAACGTTAGCCTGTTGCTAAAATAGAAGCTAAACTCTAAAATAGCTGATAAAAACCACAGTAGATAACAGATTAGCCAAAAACATTAGCATGTTGCTAAAATATTAGCTAAACTCTTTAAATTTACTATGAAAAAATCATAACATAGCCCATGAATATACAGTATTTAAAGGTTTGTTGCTCATACTTAAAATGTTGAAATTTGAAGACTTTCTCATTCATTTCCTATGCAGCATATTTTGCTCAATATTTCAAAAACTATAGTTTAGGAATTCCAAAAATACAAGCAGTAATGTCCTGAACGAGCTGTACGGTTTGATATCAAGATTGCTGAAACTGCTAAAAGTGTGATTGAGATTTTATATGCCAAAAAAGTACAAAAAGGAGCAGGGAAATCACTATTGTGTGAATGCTTACTAAGCATATGACACAATTACATTTGTATTTTTTTCCATTTCAGTGCAAAAACCCCAAAACAAGAAGTTTATGACTTCTACCAGTAGGTGGCAGTGCTCTACCATCTACCTTGTATCCTTCAGTGATTGCATAACAGCATCAAAAGTGAGTCTCATCCTTTAAGTTTTTGATAAATGTGTTTTATTTGATTAATATAATAAAAAAAAGTATTTGTATATGCAGTTTGAGTAATGCTTGCTTTACAGAAGAAGCCGCCTGGTCTTCAGACAGAAAAAGCAGCTTCAGAGATGGCGCTGGAGAAACACCCGGTAGTGTTTTACTGTTGTGGATGGAAAATTGTGGCGTTGAGATGGTAAGCTGCAGCGTCAGTCGGGTAGTATAAAAACACTTGGACTCCGTATGTTATGTCTGCTCTCTGTGAACGTGTGTGTGTATAAACAGGCTGAAAGAGTCCCTGCACTCTAATTTCTCCATATTACAGGATGAGACGGGAGAAAATGGGTCTCTAATGCAGGCGTAGCAGATGTTTGCTGAGCTCATTACGGACCACACAGATTCCTTTGAGTAGGAATGGAGGAAAACAACAGAAGTGAAGACTGAGTTTTACGGGGGAAGCTGTTGCTTCTTTTTTCAGGATTTTTGCGTCTGAAAGAATCCGTGCACCTGTCAACCAGACCGTCTACGATTGAATCCGGCTAATGCCGAGGTGTCAAACTGAATCGCACAAGGGGCCAAAATCCAAAACACATCACAGGTCGCGGGACGAATAAGATAAACATTTATTGAACACTCTAAATGTTTAAAACTTTAAAACAGTAACTTTTTAACATATTTATGAACTAGATATATAGCATAACCTGAGATAATGCTAGTGTAAATGCTGTAAGATGAATGTGGCCCTAAAGATACTAGTGCTGATAGCTGAAGATGCTGAAATTGATAGCTAGAAACGCTGAAGCTGATTCTGAAAACACTGAAGTTGATAGCTGATATCACTGACGCCAGTGGCTGAAAACGCTGACGCTAATAGCCAGCTAGCATATTAGCTAAATGCCAAATTAGCAAACAAACAAAATAAATAGCCTATAGCTGAAAAAATAGCTAAACTTCAAAATATTCTACATAACCAAAAAAGCCTAAATTAGCCAAAATAGCTAGCATGTAGCTGAAATATTAGCTAAAATCCAAAACAGCTTGAAAAAAACAATAAAGAAAATCTTAGATTAGCCAAAACGATAGCATGTAGCCAAAATATTAGCTAAACTCCACAATAGTTTAAAACAGCCACAAAAAGACTCCTAGCCAAAACAGCTAACATATAGCTGAAATATTATCTAAATTCCAAAACAGCCTAATAAAATTAAACAAAATGCTTAAATTAGTCATAACAAATAGCATGTAGCTGAACTATTAGCTAAAATCCAAAACAGCCTGAAAAAAAAAAGTCGAAATTAGCTGAAGCAGCTAGCATGTAATTGAAATATTAGGTAAACTCCAAAACAGCCTAATAAAATTAAAGAAAACCCCTAAATTGGCCAAAACAGTTAGCATGTAGCTGAAATATTAGCCAAACTTCACGATATCCTAAATAACTGAAAAAGTCTAAATTAACCAAAACAACTAGCATGAAGCTAAAATATTAGCTAAACTCCAAAATAGCGTAAAAAGCAAAAAAAAAGTCTAAATTAGCCAAAACAGCTAGCATGTAGCTGAAATTAACAAAAATCTTAGTTTTAAGATTAATGCCAATTTTTAAAACTTTAAAAATGTAACTTTTTAACACAATTATGAATAATAAAAAGGCAGGAATATTATTCCAGAATAAATCAACTGAAACCTTAAATAATTTATAAAATTTTACTCTTCTTAACAATATATTTTGTCAAAATTATAAAAGTTAAAAATGAGTGTAAGATAACATCGAGCCATTAATAACAAGAAAATAAAACGATCAGGAGGGCCGGATCCGGCCCCCGGGCCTTGACTTTGACACATGTGGGCTACCTGCTCAGTCAGACCTGACCTGCAGCAGAGAATAGTAACTCTCCTAAGTGTCCGTCCTGCACATTGTCATTACCCTGCCCACTGAACCAGTCGGCCCTTTCACCTTTTCATTTCTCACTCTCAGTATTTCTGTTTTGGACTGATTGATGCTCTGACGAGGAGGCAGTAACACAAATGTTTATCCTGCAGCACATTACCGGGTCTTCAGAGGCATTCCTAGGCACCACCACTGGACTGGTAAACCCGTTTGAGCCGCACGGTTACGCACGCTTCGTGCCTCCCTTGCCCTCAGGTTGACTTTTCCTGCACCTGGAGGGAAGTTAAAGCCCCTCGGCTGGAAGAGGACATCAAACACAAGTCCCCCTCCCTTCACTTCACACACATATTGAGCAACTTGCAGACGGGCTATCATATCAGCCTACACCGCAGCCAGACACCTCAAACAGTGCCAACTGTAAATGTCTGGAGCAGCCAGTCTGTCAGTCCTCATGTGAAACTAGATACGCTCCATTCACGCTTGCTGTGAAACGGGGACAGAGCATGCAGGTTTGTCTAATCCCACCTCTTGATAACAGTGAAGCATGGAGGGCTGATGATAGCTACAGCACTGTGAAGGTCAGTGCAGGAATGTGGGGAGGGATGCGCTCCTCTGATCTGCTTCCCTCCCCTCTGCTGGCGTTCCCAGAGCCTCCTCTCTCACAGGAGGGCAAAGCTTGAGCTTTGAAACACTGAGAAATTGGAAAGGATGTGATGCAGGGTGTGAATCGACTCCCACAGACTCGGATCCCGATGTGCTTTTTGATTGTAATCTCCGGCATTGTGTCTGCAAATCAGCTCCACTCCGCGTCTGCACGTATGACAAGTGCAACGGGATAGCGGGCCACCCATTGGCCCCCAGGTAAATTACACCCTGTCATTGTGTGTACATGCATGCGCGCTGGCGTATGCGCGCGGCTCAGGGGCCACCCGTAGTTCTAGGTAAATTACACACTTGAGTTTCACCATATGTTTGCAGTGAAATGACACGGCCGTCTGGTCCTCTCCCACTGTCCCACGGGGCTGATGGGAGCTCCTGCTGCCCTCGCGCTCTTTGTTACGCAGACAGCCTGACTGTGTGACAGCTGTTAGGAAGCATTACATTGGAAGCAACTGATAGATAAAGCAAAGCACACAAATAGGAGTCTCTTTGGTCAGAAGTGGTTGGAGGGCATTTCAGGTTAAAATGTCAACGTAGATCAGGGGCGTAAACTCTATCGCACCGGGGCCAAACTCCAAAAACACACCTGAGGTACCGGGCCGAAAAGGATACACTTCTGAACACACTAAAATTACATTTTTAAAACTTTAAAACCATCAATTTCTAAAGATATTTATGAACTGGATATGTTGCATTATAATGTTAGTGTGAATGTTGTTAGCTGAATGTGGCTACTGAAGATGCAGGTGCTGATAGCTGAAAATGCTGAAGGTGATAGCTGAAAAAGCTACAGTTAATAGCTGAAAACACTGAAACTAATAGCTGAAAACACTGAAGGTGATAGCTAAAAAAACTAAAATTAATAGCTGAAAACACTGAAACTAATGGCTGAAAACACTAAAGCTAGTAACTGAAAACGTTGAAGGTGATAGCTGAAAACGCTGAAGGTGATAGCTGAAATCACTGAAACTAATAGCTGAAACCACTGAAGGTGATAGCTGAAATCACTAAAGCTAATAGCTGAAAACACTGAAGGTGATAGTTGAAAAAGCTGAAGTTGATAGTTGAAATCACTGAAACTAATGGCTGAAAACACTGAAGTTAATAGCTAAAAACGCTGAAGCTAATAGCTAAAAACACTGAAGGTGATAGCTGAAAAAGCTGAAGTTGCTAGCTGAAATCAATGAAACTAATGGCTGAAAACACTGAAGCAAATAGCTGAAAATGTTGAACGTGATAGCTGAAAATGCTGAAGGTGATGGCTGAAATCACTAAAGCTAATAGCTGAAGATACTGAAGTTTATAGCTGAAAATGTTGAAGGTGATAGCTGAAAACCCTGAAGGTGATGGCTAAAATCACTGAAGCTAATAGCTGAAAACACTGAAGTTTATAGCTGAAAACACTGAAGGTGATAGCTGAAATCAATAAAACTAATAGCTGAAAAGGCTGAAGCTGATAGCTGAAAACAATGAAGTTGATAGCTGAAATCACTAAAGCTAATAGCTGAAAACACTGAAGGTAATAGTTGAAAAAGCTGAAGTTGATAGTTGAAATCACTGAAACCAATGTCTGAAAACACTGAAGCTAATAGCTGAAAACATTGAAGTTGATAGCTGAAAACATTGAAGTTGATAGCTAAAATAATCACTGAAGCTAATAGCTGAAAAGGCTGAAGCTGATAGCTGAAAACACTGAAGTTGATAGCTAAAAAACACTGAAGGTGATAGCTGAAGTCACTTAAGCTAATAGCTGAAAACACTGAAGGTGATAGTTGAATAAGCTGAAGCTGATAGTTGAAATCGTTTAAACTAATGGCTGAAAACACTGAAGCTAATAGCTGAAAATGCTGAAGTTGATAACTGAAATCACTGAAGCTAATAGCTGAAGATACTGAAATTTATAGCTGAAAATGTTGAAGGTGATAGCTGAAAACGCTGAAGGTGATAGCTAAAATCACTGAAACTAATAGCTGAAAACACTGAAGTTTATAGCTGAAAACACTGAAGGTGATAGCTGAAATCACTAAAGCTAATAGCTGAAAACACTGAAGGTGATAGTTGAAAAAGCTGAAGTTGATAGTTGAAATCACTTACACTAATGGCTGAAAACACCGAAGCTAATAGCTGAAAAGACTGAAGGTGATAGTTGAAAAAGCTGAAGTTGATAGTTGAAATCACTGAAACCAATGTCTGAAAACACTGAAGCTAATAGCTGAAAACATTGAAGTTGATAGCTGAAATCACTGAAGCTAATAGCTGGAAAAGCTGAAGCTGATAGCTGAAAACACTGAAGTTGATAGCTGAAATCACTGAAGCTTATAGCTGAAAAGGCTGAAGCTGATAGCTGAAAACACTGAAGTTGATAGCTAAAAAACACTGAAGGTGATAGCTGAAATCACTAAAGCTAATAGCTGAAAACACTGAAGGTGATTGTTGAAAAGCTGAAGCTGATAGTTGAAATCACTTAAACTAATGGCTGAAAACACTGAAACTAATAGCTGAAAATGTTGAAGTTGATAACTGAAATCACTGAAGCTAATAGCTGAAAATGCTGAAGCTTATAGCTGAAAACACTGAAGTTGATAGCTGAAATCACTGAAGCTAATAGCTGAAAACGCTGAAGCTGATAACCAGTTTTATGATAACCAGCTTAGATGTTATTTAAATGCCAAATTAGCTTAAAAAAGTAACTTAGGTCAATAAACCCAGCTAGCGTGTAGCTGAAACATTAGCTAAACTTCAAAACAGCCTAAAAAAATCTGAGTAAATGCCAAAAAAGTCAGAAAAGCTAGCATAATGTCAATTTTTCTAACTTTAAATGTAACTTTTTAACATGATTATGAAAAAAAAAGGCAGGAATATTTTTCCAGAAAAAATCTACTTAAACATTGAATAACTCTCAATATTTTGCTCTCAATAAAAATATATTTTGCTATAATTATACAAGTAAGAAATAAACGCACAATAACATCAGGGCAATAAAAAAAGATCTGGCGGGCCGGATATATTTACCCTTTCACACGTGATGTAGAGTATTAAAAAAATCCTCCAAACCATGAAATTCCTTCAGTTATATGTTTCTTTAGCCTAAACAAATGAAAGAGTTGAATTACCTGCAGTTGTTCTGTCCTGACAGCAGTATGGTGTGCAGACAGCTGCATAATTTAATGCCAAAAACTAGAGTTCCCTCTCATGGGATTCATTACGCTTCTCGATAAATGGTCCACGAATCAATTCAAAAGACTGTTTCCATTTACATAAATGGATACAATCCAGAAATGAATTGTTCATTTAGCATTTAAAGCTATAAATAAAAGTGTATTTTAACATAAAATCTATTTTTTCATTTTATTTTAAGCAGCAGAAACAAAATGATTTTGACATAACATTAAAACCGGACATTTTTAGTTTTTTCTAGACATTTTTGAACCTTGTGGTTAGGTTAGGTTATCATATGTTTAGTGCACACGTCCCTCAATGTGGTTCACCTTTAGCCAATTCTATTAGAAGAAAGCTGATTGGACGTCTTTGTGTTTGCATCACATGCACTGTACATAAAAAAGGTAAAAACAGTGAAAAAACACAACAGGAAGTTGATGAAGAAATTGACTTACGATTGATTTAATACGTTTTTACCAACATAATCTTCTTCATATCTTTGGTTATGGCGATTTTTTTGATTCATATCTTTATGTTTTACATACTAAAACATACTTTTGCAAAGTTTGGGCAAAGGGCATCTGGCTGCATGGCGCCATAGGCAAAAAATATATTTAGCGCCCCCTACAGGATCTGAAACTTAGACGTTCCAGCTGGGACTCAATTGCATCACAATATTCCAGAGCAAAGGATGAGCATTTCAAATTGGAAAAAAAAAACTAGATTGTTGGTTAAATTCGTCTTTTAAACCAAAATGCGACCAAAAAAAACATATTTTTACCAAGTTGTGTCAATTATGATTGGGTGAAGGTGTGTGCAATAAACATACGATAACCCTTTTTTACTAAAACATTGTAATAAATGTCAAAATTCCTTAAAATGACACACTTTTAAAAAAAAAAGTCTAAAATGCACATTTTTGTGTTTGAGAATATGTTTAATACATTTACTTAAAAAGTGCCTCAATAAACAAAAATTTCTCCATTAAAAGACATTTTCTTCCCAGTATCTTTATTGATACGATCAAATCCACATAGAAAATCTGAAAACACGAGAAAGACAAATAAACATAGAAGTATTTTTTATTTGTGACCAAACTAAATACTTTTTGTCCTTGTTTTAAATCCACTGGATGCTTGGAAACTAAAAAACTGCATTTCCTCAAGAAAACCGTTCAGTTCAAGCCTCAGCTCTGAGCTATAGGATCAATCTAACATCAAAGTAGGATTTAATAAATATCCACTTGCGTTTCAGCTTAAATTGATACTGAGTTTGCTAAATAAGGCGGGCTTTGGGGCTGTGAGGCTGCGGGGGTAACAAGTACTGAGAGGCACAGTAATCCAGTCTTCGTTTTGAGTCCATTTGGAGGATTTGTTGACATTCAGTAGAATAAGTCGAGTCACCAGCCTTATCCTTGAGCCGTGGAGAGTCCTTGGCGGACTTGTGAAGTCGTGGCATTGTTGTGGCGTTCTTCCATCACCCTCGGTCATATGATGGACCGTGACCCGATCAGAGCCCAAATTGATTCTTAAATCTTTTGTTTGATGATAATCCGGTTGGATTTCACATTATCAGACAATAAAGAATGGGCTTTTTACCGTTGACATGTTTGGATCATTCCAGACATTTTCAATCACAATCTCCAAGGTGACGCGTTCTTTGCGTTTTTTTCATGATGAAACATTTGAAAGTACGCCTTTTGTTTGGGACAGGCCCTAAAAGTGTCTGCAGTTTCCCCGTCCCGCCTCTGAGGGGCGCCCTCATCTTTCCCTATCAGCAGCTTTTCTCCATCCAGCTGGAGTTCTTCTCTCCTGAGCTGTAATTGCTGCTCTGTCCTGGGAAAAGGAGGGAGGAAATCCCAGAGCTTTCGCCTCGCAACAATGACAATAAAAAAGAGGTGAGGAAAAGAGGAAGAAAGCATTTCAGCTGAGATGAAAGAGGGAGGGAGGATTAGGAGTGGAGGGGAGGTGGAGGAGTGCGGGCTCAGGAGTGCAGAGAGGTAGGGAGGGAAAGATGAAGGAGAAAGCAAAGCAGGAGGGATGGTGTTAGTGATGGTAGTAAACTCTCAAGTTTATTAACCTCATTTAGTTGAGAGTGAAGGGAAAAGAGGAGTGTGTTCATACTGTGAACGCAGGGCTGGAGTTTCCTAATGAGGGCTTGAAACGCACACACTTTTCTTGACTTCATTCCCTCGCTCACACCAGATCCACCTTGATCTGGTGCCAAGTCTGCAGGCGGAGCCGGCGTTCACGGGACTGGGTATCGCCAACTTCATCTAACTGCCTCTGTTCATTTTATCAAGCAATTTACTGAAATTGCTGCTGATATTCATAGAGGGAACTGAGGCACACAATCATTTGATTCCCAGCCAAGCCGAGGATTGTGGGTAGCCCCGAAAACTTTCATTTCATTTACATGTTTTACTTGCTTGACTTTGGATCGTTGGAAGTAGTTCTAAGAAACTAAGGGAAGGTTCACTGTGACGCCAGTTGTTCAACAAACAAACTACTCACACGAAGTAACAAACATATTTGTTGAGTTTATCTGACTCATAAAACTCCCTTCTCTGATGTCAGAAAAATGCAAACTTGTGTTGAAGGGAAGCTTGATAAGACGCCAAAGACCAACTGCCAGGTGCTGTTCGTCAAAAGAGATCAACGGCAAACGTTCAATGACATTTCAGTTCCAGAGTTTAACTTAACTGGTACATCCTCTCCTGGACTGGAGCCGTATTTGTACTACTAATATTTATTTAGAGAACATTATTGTACACATTCTCATTTTTTCTAAATAAAAAAAAGATTCTAATTTGAAATTAACTTTAATTTTCATTCAAATCATGTTGTTCACCAAGTCACCACTAGGGGGCTGCCATCAGGGCGTGTTAATGAAATCATAGCAGATCAATAATCAATTCATGAAAATATAAATCCACCTAGCACATAAAGCTAAAGTGAGCTAGCTTGATGCTAACGTTTAATGGAACTTCCCATAGAAAGGCTAATGCTAACGCTCGGTCGACCTAAACAAACATTGCTGACTAAATTAAAATTGTTATTAACTCAAAGACATAAATTTTCCAAAGTAACTATTGCTAGTCTAGGGTTGTCTAATCACTATATAGTGCGTTCGCCATTTTCTACTGCTGTCTGAATCTGCTAATTCCAAAATCGAGTGCTCTTAAAATTTCCCAGAAGTCTTTGCAAAAAACTAGGACACAACATAAAACATAATTTTTTACTCATACTTTCTTCTTCTTCTGGTATAAGGTGTAATGCTATTGCACTATCGCCACCTAGTGGCCAAACTGAAACACCCAAACGAGTCAAAAAATGCTTAATGAAGAAGAAAAAAAACATATAAAAGTCAAACTTTTAAGAGAAAAATCCAACATTTATGAACAAATTAAATAATCCTGAAAAACATTTGACACAGAACACGATTCATGCTTCAAATTCAAATCTGCTGCCTCTTTTGACGAAATTTGATGCTCAATGCTGGTCCAAAAATGTGTTCATAAACTAGACACTTCCATTTCTCGAGAAGTTTTTTAGCCTCATCACTACAGGAAGGAGGATTTGACTGTATGTCTTGTTTAAAATGCAAGGAAGATACAGATGATCTTGAGAGGTTACGTTTATTTATTTTGAAGAACTCTACAGAGGCATCTATAATCTCCATGTTTTTATAGGCTAATTTAGAGTTTAGCTAATATTTTAGCAACAGACTAACGTTTTTGAATAATTTAGTTTACTGAGGAATTTTTGGCTATTTTGGAATTAAGCTAGTTTTTAAGCAATGTACTATTTTTGTTGTTTTGGCTAGTTTGGCATCTACTGAGGTTTTTTTATGCTGATTTGGAGTTTAGCTAATATTTTAGTAAAATTGCTAACATTTTTTGGCTAACTTGTAATCTTTTGACGTTTTTATCAACTAATTTAGAGTTTGGCTTTTATTTTAGCAACATGCTGACGTTTTTAGCTAATTTGTAATCTATAGTTTTAGCTTTAGCAACAGGCTAACGCTTTGACTAATTTAGTTTACTAAGGAATTTTAGGCTATTTTGGAGTTAAGCTAATATTTAAGCAATGTACTATTTTTTGTTGTTTTGGCTAGTTTGGCATCTACTGCAGTTTTTTATGCTGATTTAGAGTTTAGCTAATATTTTAGCAACAGGTTAACGTTTTTGAATAATTTAGCTTACTGAGGAATTTTTGGCTATTTTGGAATTAAGCTAGTTTTTAATCAATGTACTATTTTTTGTTGTTTTGGCTAGTTTGGCATCTATTGAGGTCTTTTTTTACGCTGATTTGGAATTTAGCTAATATTTTAGTAAAATGGTTAACATTTTTGGCTAACTTGTAATCTATTGATGTTTTTATAAAGTAATTTAGAGTTTGGTTTCTATTTTAGCAACATGCTCATATTTAAGCAACACATGTATTAGGGTTTTTTTTTTTTTTTTAAGCAATGGTATTACTTTTTTCCAAAATCTATAGGTAAACTTCAGCACCTTCTCAAAGTTCTTTAACGAAATTTCCAGTTTCTTAGCAATTTTAAGATTTTGCAATCAGCTTCTGCATTTTCAGCAACTACTTTCAGCCAACAGATTGCAATTTTTCTAGTTTTTTATTATATTTGATTGAATGGATGTGCCCAAATGGTGGAATATCTTTGACCTCCAGGATTCTGTTAAATTCCAAACACTGCTACAACTTTGTTGCCACCTTTTAACAATTGCGTTTTAATTTTTTCCCCCTTTTATTTTAAACTTTAATTAGTGGAATGGTTTCCGTAAGTCCTCTGGTTTCTATTTTAAATATTTAAAAATGCAAATAACAGTTAGAAACACCACAAAGTAATAAATATACTTAAAAAATATATATATAATTTTAATTTTCTCACAGTTAGGAGAGGATAAAACATTTTTATTGAGCATATACTCCACTGCAAAAACAGTTTTGCCAACTAATTGATTCATCCTGATTGTTTCTGGCTCACGCCCGCTGACCACTAATGACCTAAAAGAGACCCATAGATCGCTACTTGGAGGCGGAGAATGAATGAGGAATCCACCCTGAGAAGCTAACAAATGGCCTGAAACACACAAACTGCAATGACACATACTTAGAATTCACAGTGAAGATGGACGACGCAGAGGAGATGCTCGCTGAACTGAACTGTAGCTGATAAATGATCAAACACTTTTGAGCGCGCTCTGACCCCCTGCCGAAGCTGACCATGGGTGGGTTATTTTATGATCTGATGGGAGGTTAAGAGAGCCTTTCTTCATCTTTTTTTTTTATTCACCACCATAAGATTGATTACAAATCTCTTTCTTTTGGAGGAGTAACCCATTGTACGTTTGCTGTCTCAATTTATCTTGGATAAATGAAAAGACTTGGTGAGTAAGTGTTCTGTAAAATAAAATAAAAAAAATCCTCTTTGACTTTATAAATTGAGATTCTGCTCCAGAATGGAGAAATGTAAAAAGTTTTATTCAAAGAACTAAATGACTGGTTGAACATCAACTCATAACTTTGAGACTGACAGCCCGCCAAACACACTTTGAACTCCTCTAATGCAGTAACCCCTTTACCATCTGGAACTTCAAGCATGTTAAAACAAAAAAAGAAGTAAAACTGATTAGCAAATATTTGACCCAGGCCTCAAATCAAAACAAATCCTCCAGCAGCCAGTAGATTCCACATGCGCTCAAGACCTCATCTGAACCGCCTTAAGCCATCGTTGGGAAGTCAAAAAGGATGACCGGCGTTTTATGAAACATTTGTCCGCTGCTGTGTTTCACTTATACGAAACAATCAAACTCTGACCCTGTTGTGTTTGACTACCTGGACTACTGTCTGTGTAAAGGTCAACTCTGTCACGCTACCTATCCAGTCACTGATAATTAATTCATTTTTCACAAAGGTCAAGCCTTGAATTACGGCGGGTTAATAAAATCAATAAATCGATTTAAGCTTAATAGACAATTAATCGATTCATAAAAATATAAATCGATTTAGCACACAAAGCTAATGTCTGCTAGCTTGATGCTAAAGTTTAATGGAATTTCCCATAGGACGGCTAATGCTAACACTTGGTCGACCTAAACATACATTACTGACTAAATGAACATTTTTATAAAGTCACAGGTATGAATTTTCCAAACTTTTTTGGGGTAATATTTTTTAAAGTAACAATTTGTGGCTTAAAACATTGTTTTTTTTTCCTCATACTGTCTTCTTCTGGAATAAGGTGTACTTCTATAACGCGATCGCCACCTAGTGGCCAAACTGAAACGCGCTCCAGGAGAAGCAGAACAATGTTTACAATGTTAATGAACATTTTTGGGAAAAATTCTCCTTTTGAGAATTCACTAACACTGAATTCCAGAGGCGTCAAACTCAATCGCACAGGAGGCCAAAACCAAAAACACACCTTAGGTCGCGGGCCAAACAGGATAAACATTTATTGAACACTTTAAAACAAATTTTTTTAAACTTTTAAACATAATTATGAACTAGATATATAGCATTACCTGCGATAATGCTGGTGTGAATGCTATAAGCTAAATGTGGTCGCTAAAGATGCTAGCGCTAATAGCTGAAGATGCTGAAATTGTTAGCTAAAAATGTAAAAGCTGATAGCTGAAAACACTGAGGTTGATAGCGGAAAAAAACAGCTAAAAATTTAGCCAAATGCAAAATTAGCCTAAAAAACAAAACAAAAACAAAAAAAACCTAGGTTAGCCAAAACATCAAAAATGTAAAAAAAACATTAAAAAGGCTAAATTAGCCAAAACAGCTAGCATGTAGCTGAAATATTAGTTAAACTACAAAATAGCCTAAAAAAACAAACAACCAAAAAAAACGTAGGTTAGCCAAAACAGCTAGCATGTAGTTAAAATATTTTCTAAACTCCAAAGCGGACAAAAAAAGAAAAAAGCCTAAATTAGCCAAAATAGCTAGCATGTAGCTTAAAAAAATCGCTACATTTCAAAATAGCCTAAATTTTTTTAAAAATCCTAAATGAGCTAAAACAGCTAGCATGTAGCTGAAATATTAGTTAAACTACAAAATAGCCTAAAAAAACAAACAACCCAAAAAAATGTAGGTTAGCCAAAACAGCTAGCATGTAGCTAAAATATTCGCTAAACTCCAAAACTGACAAAAAAAACTAAAAAAAAGCCTAAATTAGCCAAAAGAGCTAGTATGTAGTTGAAAAAATCACTAAGATTCAAAATAGCCTAACAAATTTAAAAAAGCCTAAATTAGCTAAAACAGCTAGCATGTCGCTAAAATATTAGCTAAACTACAAAATAGCCTAAAAAGTCTTAATAAATGTCAAAAAGCTATCAGAATGTCATTTTTTTAACTTTAAAACTGTTACTTTTTAACATAATTATGAATAATGACAAGGGAAGAATATTATTCTACAATAAACATACTTAAACCTTAAATAACTTCCATTATTTTACTCATCATGAAATATATATTTTTGTCAAAATTATACAAATTAAAAATAAGCGCGAGATAACATTAATAACAATAACATAAAATTATCTGGAGGGCCGGATAGAATTACCCGGAGGGCCGGATTCGGCCCCCGGGCCTTGACTTTGACACGTGCTGTATGCTATTAACAATCTCATTATTTCACAAATACATTTTACAGTATGTGATCTGTATCAGATTAATATAAATCATTATAAATCACATAGTAGATTATTAATTTATTAAAACTCAAATTTGAATTGAAGAATTGAAAGAATAAAAAATAATCCGAATCTAATTGATTCTGGAAATTCTAATCGATACCTTGAATGAAAGCTACATCCTCATACTCTATCTGAGCTGTCATCTCCAAACTACGCCCCATTACCTTGCAATAGCCCACACCACCCAATCCCAAAGACCCACTCATTACCAACCAATAGTATGTCACAGTTTAATTGTTTAATGTGTAAAAGCGACCAGCATCGAGACGTATACTCGCACGTGTGGGAAGGGGTCGTGTTTTTATGGCAGCAAGTTTCTGAGGTTTTACTACAGCTTAGCCAGCTGATCGCCCTGATAACAGCAAAGTATCCATTACTCGATGCTAAATCCAGCCACTATTACAAATTACCTTGAGGTCAAGACATCCAGCTATTCAGCTTCCTTGCCAGTATCCCCTGGCCAACTGCTGGCCAGCACCACTCAATACCCCAGGTCCAGTTTCCCCTATCGATATCACACCAATACTCTTGTTCTCCACCACGGTCCCCATAGTAGTGTCTGGATGGGGGGCTGTTGGCGCCTAACCAGCAGCAGATGTGGCTCCACTGAGAACACCGGCCCTCATTAACTTCAATAGATTTCCTAATACGACAGCTACCATATTTCATTTACCGCGCACCCAGACCCCAGCGAAACCCAGTGGGGGCCAACTGATACTTCCATCCTCTTGCGTTGCAGGGTGGTGTCAGGGGGGTGGAGGAGTTGGACTAAGCGCCGTGCTGAGTGGAAGACAGAGGAGCAAGGTGGGGATGAAAGGGTATCAGAAAGCACTATGGATATCAATCAATTCAACATTTTATATGTGCGTGAATTTAATATCAGGAAGACAGGAGGGGGGCTTTTAATCTGAAAGACAGAGAGGAAGAGATAAAAAATCGTAGACGGTTAAGGTGAGGCGAAGAGACGGAGGAATTTATGATGGCGGGGCTTATTGTTCCTGTACACGTGAGAGTGCACAGCTGGGGGAAAGGAGGGAAATGGGGTACAGATGTAATGTATCAAACACAGAAGCCTGAACTTCAATAGATACATTACAGACCCCTCCTCTGTTTCCTAAACATCAAAACCTCCTTCTACCTTTTTCCCTCTTCTCCCTCTTATGTCTCATAGTCTGTTCACATCCGTAATCTGCTCCAATTTTTATTTCTTTTGTATATTCATTTCCCTTATTGCTCTTCACTGTACGGCATGTGTGTCAAAGTCAAGGCCCAGGGGCCGGATCTGGCCCTCCAGATCCTTTTATTGTTATTAATCAATGTTATCTTGCACTTATTTTTAACTTGTGTAATTTTGACAAAAAATATTTTTTGGGAGCGTAAAATATTGAAAAATATTTAAAGTTTAAGTTGATTTATTCTGGAATAATATTCCTGCCTTTTAATTATTCATAATCATGTTAAAAATTACAGTTTTAACGTTTTAAAATATTTTGCTAGCTTTTTGGACTATTTTGGCTTTTACTAAGATTTTTAAAGGAAGTTTTGGAGTTTAGCTAATATTTCAGCTACATGCTAGCTGTTTTGGCTAATTTTTTTTTGTTTGTTTTTTTAGGCTGTTTTGGTAAATTTTACAGCTACATGCTAGCTGTTTCAGCTAATTTAAGCTTTTTTTAAAAAGTGTTTTAGGTTGCTTTTTTTAATCAGGCTAATATTTACATGCTAGCTTGGACTTTTTTTCTTAGTTTTTTTAGGTTATTTGAAAGTTTAGCTACTTTTTTCAGCTACATGCTAGCCGTTTTGGCTAATTTAGTTTTGTTATTTTAAAATAAGTTTTTTAAGTGTTTTTGGAGTGTGGCTTATATTTAACTTACATTTGAGCATTTTTGGCTAATTTTGGCTTTTTCAGTTATTAAGGCTATTTTGAAGTTTGTCTATTTCTTCAGCTACATGCTAGCTGTTTTGGCTAATTCAGGCTTTTTTAAAAAGGTTTTTAGGCTGTTTCGGAGTTTAGCTAATATTTCAGCTACATGCTAGCTCTTTTGGCTAATTCAGGCTTTTTTAAAAGTTTTGTTAGGTTGTTTTAGAGTTAGGCTAATATTGACATGCTAGCTTGGACTTTTTTCCGTTTTTTTAGGCTATTTAGAAGTTTAGCTATTTTTTTCAGCTACATGCTAGCCATTTTGGCTGATTTTTAAAAAGTTTTTTAGGGCTCTTTTGGAGTTTGGCTTATATTTAAGCTAAATTTTAGCATTTTTGGCTAATTTAGGCTTTTTCAGTTTTTAAGGCTATTTTGAAGTTTAGCTATTTTTTCAGCTACATGCTAGCTGCTTTGGCTAACTCGCTTTTTTTGTTTTGTTTGTTTTTTAGGCTAATTTGGGATTTAGCTAATCTTTTTGCTGGCGATCAACTTCACCGTTTTTAACTATCAGTTTCACCATCTTCAGCAGCCAAATTCAGCTTACAGCATTCACACTAGCATTATTGCAGGTCATACTACATATCTAGTCAATGAATATGTTAAATAGTTAATTTTAAAGTTTTAAAAATTAAGTCTTCACTAAATGTTCATCCTGTTCGGCCCGCGACCTAAGGTGTGTTTTGGATTTCGGCCCCCTCTGCGGTTGAGTTTGACCCCCCTGCTGTACGGACACAGCAGGAATCAGGATTTGCCAGCAAGCTCGGCCTCCTTTAAACTGTGACCGGCCTGTTCTGAAACCGACACATACAGATGTTGGAGAGCCTTGATGGCGAGGGTATATTATCATGCCCCGGACGACAGTTCATCACAGCTGTTCACACTTCCCCCCCCTCCACATCCCTTTAACACACACATACAAATCATTATGAGAGGACATATGGAAGTGAGGTGGGGGTGAGACGATCGTATGTAAAGGTTTTTACCCAGTCTTGGGGTAGAGCTGGACTAAAGTGGGCATCAGTGGAAGCCTTGGAAGTGGGGCAGGATGTGACCCCGCTCTCCCCGTCGCCTCTGCAGGCTAAAGAAAGACAGAGAGAGAGAGCACTTCCCTGAGGAGCGGAGAGCTGAGAGGCTGGATAATTCCCGGTGCTTTCCCGGTGCCTATAGAGGACGGGGCCCCTCTGGATTTGTCAGTTGTGGCTGCAGCTGTCTCCGGGCAAAATGGACCACAGTGGACCTGACACTTGATCCCTCCTCTCCCTCTCTCTGCCTCCTTCTCGTCCTTTTATCCTCCCGCTCTTTCTCTACGCTAACTGTCTGTCTTTCTCCCTCATTCCTTTCACCGTCTCACTCTTGCTGTCTGCTTTTCTCTCATGATCTCCCAGGAGGACGTGGACTTTGGGTCCGATGGGCTAAAAAATTTAAAGTTTTTCCTCAATTCTATCCCTTATTGGCTTTTTGCTTGAATAAAAATCAGGTAAAAAGATAATTCCTTGTAAGGATGACTATAGCAATTTATTGATTTCAGAAACGTTAACACATTTAAAATGTTTATATCTTCTTTCCCGGTCTTCCTTTTACTTTCGCTCATCTCGCTCAACTCGTCAGGGATGACAAAGCGGCTTTTCTGATCGACGGGTGATTGTTAAATCCTCAGCTGTTGAACAATCCGGAAAAGCGTCTTCCAGCACCAGTCAGACTCGCTCGTCCCGTCTGTTAGACGTAAACAAACCCCGGCTATAGGTTTGTTATGGGTTCGTTTAGTGTCAGGGTCATTGCCATCGCGACAGGAAGTGACATCATCAAACTCCAATTTTTCATTGCTGAAAATGAACATTCAAACTGCTGAATCCCCACATTTGTGCACATTTAATCACAATTCTAAAAAGATAACTGGAATAAGTTGCAAGCATTTTATATACAATAGAAGAACATATGATAAATAGGTCATAAGATAAGATCATTATGTGAACAATATCAACTCTGGGTTGTTTTAATTGCATTTTTTATCTAATTGCAAAACTTTCAAAAACTCTGAAAAAGACTTTGTATGTTTTCCCAACGAATGCCTCACCATTGTCTGGGGACTTCCTCCCATAGTCCAGAAATGTGCTTTATAGGTGAATTGATGATTCAAAAATTGTCCCTAGGTGTGAATGTGACTGAAAGGGTGGGTGATTGTGGTCCTGCGACAGATGGCTGACCTGGCGTAGGTGTACCCCGCTTTCAACCAACAATAGCCAGGTTAACCTCGAGAACACATGAAGGTTAAAACAGGTTTTATTGAAGAATAAACTGGATGGATTGATGGATGGACAGACAGACGGATACACAGGTGCTGTAGATCCATCAGTTCTGCTGTGCAGCACTCTAAGGCCCAAGGCTCTGCACGGGTGAGCGAGGTATTCAGTTGTTGGTCCTACACATTCTCACTAGCAACTTGTGATGTATGGACGTATGGTCAGGGCCACCTTAGCATCACTTTTTGACATTCTGGGTGTCCCCAACTTGTTGCTTTGTGCCGTGCTCCCTGTTCCCATTAAATCAGGAGTCCCCAATCCTCAGGATATGGTACTGGACGTGGTACTGGATGTGGTACTGGACATGGTACTGGAGGTGCTACTGGGGGTGCTACTGGCCATGGTCCAGGGCGTGGTTCTTGATGTGCTACTGGACATGGTCCTGGACATGCCACTAGAAGTGGTACTGGACATGGTACTTGCTGTGCTACTGGACGTGGTACTGGATGTTGTACCGGACATGGTACTTGCCGTGCTACTGGGAGTAGTACTGGTCGTGGTCCTGGGCATGGTACTGGACGTGGTCCTGGTACTGGATGTGCTACTGGGAGTAGTACTGGACGTGGTACTGGATGTTGTACCGGACACGTTACTTGCCGTGCTACTGCATGTGGTACTGGACGTGCTACTGGGAGTAGTACTGGTCGTGGTCCTGGGCATGGTACTGGACGTGGTACTGGACACGATACTTGACGCAATACCAAACGGGATAATCAATGCTGAACCGGTACCAGGTTAGATACCACGAACTGGGTTAGGGTACCAGTACCAGTCTGCGTCTTTGGGATTGGGGGCCCCAATTAGCTTATGCATTTTTCTCCTGTCTGTGGCCCGATACCAAGTGGCCCTCGAAGCAGTACTGGTTTGTAGCTTGGAGGATGGGGACCCCTGATTTAATGGGAACAGCCTGCATGGGTGGATGGATCTACAGGTGCTGTAGATCCGTCAATTCTGCTATGCAGCGCTCGAAGGCCCAATGCTCTACACAGCTAACAACTAACAACTTGTGATGTATGGTTAAAGCCAACATTGGTCCCTCAGGATGTGGCACTGGATGTGATACTGGACATAATACAGGACGCAATACCAAATGGGATAACGGATGCTGAACTGGTACCGGGTTGGGTAAGGGGACTGGGTTAGGGTTAGGGTATTAGTCTAAATCCTGAGGGTTAGGTGGCCCTCGGAACAGTACTGGTTTGCAGCCCGGAGATTAGAGACCCCTGGTTTAATGGGAACAGCCAGCACGGATGGATGGATGGATAGCAGTTGGGAAGTTTGGTGTTTCATTTTTGAAAGAATGCGCATTTGTATACCTTCATATAAACGGGCATCACTCCAAAAGCTCATCTAGTGTCATTTATTTGAATACAAAATCTTTAAGTGCATAAATACTTTTAAAGCTTTGACAAAAATAATGATGAAAAAAACTTTGAATGAATGGAAGAAACAATAGGTTTAAAGAAATAGAAGTAGCCACTTTTGAAGTTTAAAAAAAATGGACATGAAAAAATACATGCATGTGTTCTTCATGTAAAATTCTCAGCTGTTTTGTTGAATCCAACCCTACAGAGGTCAGATGTGACTTACAAAACAGCTGTGTGTAAATGGATTCTTTTATGACAACTTTCAGTAAAATCTAATTGAGATTTTTTATGCCTGTACCTGAGAAAAGCATCTCAGCGCTCCTTCATTCTTAAGTAATTGACTCATTTTGCAACACATCTGGCTCCCAGAGCTGTCCGGTCAGGTCTCTATAAAGTGAAACACCATCCATAAAATCTCCATTAGAACAGGGCTGCCCGGAGGTCGGCAGGAGGAGAATCGGGGGGTCGTTGCTCCACTGTTCCGCTTTCACAGATGAGGTTAGAGGTGAGCAGTGTTGACATTCCTCCCGTAACTGTCTGATATCAGAGAGATTGATCAGCCGAGGAACATCTCTGGAAGGGACTCCCCCGCTCTGCCCTGCAGCTTCAAACATTTACGCGGCTTTGGATCCGTCCTCCTCCTTCTCCTCCTCGTCTTGTCACCTGAACGTCTGGTGGATATCCAGCCAGGTTTACGTGACACACAGAGATTGACCTTGAAGAACCAGCAGCAGAAAGTGTTTATCTGGCTTTGCTCTTCGCTAAACCAGATAAAAGGGGATATTTGAGATTAATCGCCTCTTCACCTAAGCCTCTATTGTTTTCTGTAGCAGCTTTGTGTGAACTACAGTAGAGGCTTGTGAGTTAAGGCCATGCCAAATTCCTCACCTTTGGTTGGCTGTTGGCCTTTGAGGGCAGGTGTTCAATTCCACCACGTTTGATTAATTGAGCAATGTCGAAGTTTATTCCATAAATAAATGGGTTTGTGAGAAAAACACTGAAATCTTTCAGTTTTGCAACAGAGCAAATGCTTGTAAAAGTTAAGAGGGAAGTGCTCAGTGTCTGACATGTCTTAGGTGAGAGCCCCAGCTCAAGCATAGAACCCATCCAGCAAGGCCAACTGGTCCCCATATGAATGGACAGAAAATGTGGGCCCCGATTGGGTTTGTCTGCAGTTTCTGTGGTGGCCGCACCTGTGTTTGCACACATTGGCTTAACTGGGGATTCTGTGGGTAGTTCACTAGAAAGGAGCTTGCTAGCATGCTACAGAGGAGTTCACTAGCATGCTACAGAGGAGTTCACTAGCATGCTACAGGGGAGCTCACAAGCTCGATACAACGGTGCTCGCTAGCTCAATACCGAGGAGCTTAGTAGCATACTACAGTGGAGCTCGCTAGCTCAATACAGAGAAGCTCACTAGCATGCTACAGTGGAGCTCGCAAGCGTGCTACAAAGAAGCTCACTAGCTCGATACAATGGAGCTCGCTAGCTTGATACAGGGGTGTTTGCTAGCTCGCTACAGCACAGCTCGCTACAGCAAAGCTCACTAGCTAACTACAAAGGAGCTTGCTAGCATGCTACAAAGGAGCTGGCTAGCATGCTACAGAGTAGCTCACTACATTGATACAACGGAGGTCGCTAGCTCACAACCTCGGAACTCACTAGCTTGCTACAGAGGATCTTGTTAACATGCTATAGAGGAGCTTTTTAGCATTCTACGTAGTAGCTCACTAGCATGCTACAGTGGAGCTCACTAGCCCGATACAAAGGAGTTAGCTAGCATTCTACAGAGGAGTTAGCTAGCATGCAACAGTGGAGATCGCTAGCTTGATACAAAGGAGTTAGCTAGCATTCTACAGTGTAGGTCCCTATCATGCTACAGTGGAACTCGCTAGCATGCTAGAGTCCACCGGGTGGCTGGCTAGCATAGCGAGCCTATCTCAGTTCCCACTTAAGTCAGTGTGGGCAAACACAGGTGGGACCACCACAGAAACTGTTGACAAACCCAGTCGGGACATTTTCTGCCCACTTTCAAATCATATGGGACCCACCTGGCCTTGCTGGCTGGGAAGGTGGGTGGCAGGTTTTTTTTCTTTGTTTTTTTCAAGAACAGACATGAAAGTCAGCTTTCCTCTGCCATCATGGAAGCTGAGCAACACAAGGACAAAATTGTGTGTTTTTCAGACTCTTGTGACTTACCGTAAGGACACATTTGGACAAAGCACACCCAGCTTTCCCGTAGCCCAGTCGGTCATTAGAGCCCATTCTTATCTCTTGCTAATCAAATACACAGTCTCACAAAATCACATGTAATTAGAGTTTTTTCTTCCTCTTCTTTCAGTCTGCGCTCTGAGAAGAGAGCCTGCAATGCTGTTGTCCCTGGCGTCTTTGAGTAAACAAACAAACAAAGCTGGAAACAGGCAGTCAGCAGTGAGTTGAGCTTCCCAGAGTTCAGTCGTCAGGGTGATGGGATCCTGGCCTGTTAGTTTTCCCCCTGGGAGGTGTATTTGCTCTGTGTGTGTGTGCGGGGGGAGTTACTTGTTTATTACTATAATTTGTCTGAGTGGCTCTGGAGAGATTTCAGGGGCCTTTGAAGCGGGGCTGCATGAAGCCTGGAGCGTGGCATGCTGTGCCCAGGATTTGGGCCCAATTTGTAATTCTCCTAACCCTTGCCTCCACCCATCCTACACCTTTCTGTAATCCTCTGTCCCATTGCTTTATCCTGAGCTGCATCATCTGGGATCTTCCTGGGTCTTGAGGGGTCACAGATTACAACACTTTTGAAATCTCTTCTGTGTGCCGGCCTTCCTATGAAAGTTTTGTGTAGTTCTGGCACAAAGCTGTTTTACCAAATTACATTTTTATGTCAAAATCCCACTTGACAATCATTTGGTCTATGTTAAAAGTGTTTCCTGTGGTCTTATAGAATTTTTAGACAAAATAATTTAAAAAAAAAGTTTTTAAAGACATATGTCCAAATTCCTTCACTACTCATATAGCGTGTTTGCCATGTTCTAGTGCTGTTTAAATCTACAATTCCAAAATCAAGTGCAATAGAAATTTCCCAGAAGTCTTTGCAAAAAACTAGTGTGCATCAATGTTCACTTCATTATTAAATATAGACCACAATGCATTGCATTTGAACATTTTTTGCGAATTTTTTTTTTTTAATTTAAAAAAATTTAAATTTAAATTTAATTTTAAATTAAAATTTAAAAATAAATTAAAAGAAAATTAAAAATATATATATTTTTTAAAAAAAAACATCCACATTTTCATCAACATAACACATTGGAGTCACAAATAGATGTAATAAAATGTTTGTATTGATTAGATTTTCACTTCCTGATATCGGCAAAATCATATCCGCCCTTTAAAAGAACTAAAGAAAAGTAGTGCTTTTAAGATACAGCACACATGTGTCAAACTCAATCGCACAAGTGGCCAAAATCCAAAACGCAACTTAGGTCATGAGCGAACAGGATAAACATTTATTGAACACTCTAAAACAAAATTTTTAAAACTTTAAAACCCTAATTTTTCTAGATATACAACTAGATATACAAAATTACTAAGCTGAATTTAACCGCTGAGGATGCTAGTGCTAAAAGCTGAAGATACTTACATTGATAGTTATAACGGTGAAGCTGATAGCCAGCTAAAGTATTACCTAAATACTAAATTAGCCTAAAAATCAACAACAACAAAAAAGAAACTTAGTTTAGTCAAAACAGCTGGCTGAAAAAATAGATAAACTTCAAAATAGCCTAAAAAAACAGGAAAAAAGCCTAAATTAGCCAAAACAACTAGCATATAAATATTAGCCTAACTCCAAATGTCTAAAATAGCCTGATCAGCTAGCATGTAGCTGAAATATATATTAGCCTAACTCCAAAACAGCCTTGAAACCTTAAAGAAATAGCCTAAAGTAGCCAAAACAGCTAGCATGTAGCTGAAATTTATATTAGCTAAACTCCAAAAGAGCCTAAAAAATTCTTAGTAAATGTCAAAATAGTACCAAAAGCTAGCATAATGCCCATTTTTAAAACCTTTAAACCATAATTTTTAACTTATGAATAATAAAAAGGCAGGAATATTATTCCAGAATAAACTAACTTAAAATTTAAACAACTTATATTTTGCTCTCCATAAAAAATATATTTAAAAATTATACAAGGTAGAAATGAGCGCAAGATAACATTAATTACAATAAAATAAAATGATTTTGGAGGGCCAGATAGAATTACCCGGAGGGCCGAATCCGGCCCCCGGGCCGTGACTTTGACACATTTTGTCTAACACTTTATAGTTTTTTAGTAGTTAGGGATAAAGGACATAGTTTCATTAAAAAGTTAAATTAAATTAATCTGATTAGTGTGTGGGATTGTTGGTATGGAGAAGCCCCGCCCCTCTTCCCATCACTATTTACACTCCTGCTAGCTTACAACCCCTCACAACCCTAACCAAACATGGTTTCGAGTCACAAAGACTTAATTTTCTGTATATATACTTCCTCTTTTATGAGAACACAATTTTCCTCAGATTTGGTCCTGAAGGAGGATTTCAGTTTTCTCCAAAGTTTTCCTCAAGTCCTGCCTGCCTGCTGTCCGTGTCCACCTTTGTATTGTCCGTCTACAGAGGAAGTTGCCCCCGTCTGCCGTCTCCTCCGGGGGGAGAACTCATTTAGTCCCCCAGAAGGTTTAATTGGTGTCAAGCGGGCCGCGGTGAAAAGCCATCAGAGACCAGGGACACTCGTGGAGACAGGAAGGCTTTTATTAGGGGGACTTCCTCCAACTGCATGACTCTCAACATCCCTGTCTGTCCCATTGTCTCTCTCCACACACCCCCACTCTAAAAACTCTCATTGCCCCTCATTTTCCCATCTGCTGTCTTCCTCTCTGACTCAGCAGCAAACATCTTCTTAATCACTAATTCAGTTGTACTGTTTTATACTCTGTCCTTGAGATTTGTCTTTTGCATATGGCGGGGTTCCAGCGGAGGCATCACCCCCTCAAAGCCAACTGGCCAAGTGACGAGAACACTTCCTGACAGACAACAAACACGCGGGCAGTCATGCAAAACCGCTGATGCACATTTGAAAATATACAAATGATCCTTTGTGAACATTTCGACACTAACGGTTCCTCAACTTGTTTGGTGTTGGAAGTGTTTTGTTCCCTTTTTTATTATTATTATTGACAGAAACAAAAGTTAATGGGTGACTGAGTTTTTACTCGAGCATGGATCACTTGTTCCTCTATCGTGGGATTTTAAATGATAAATTTATGAATGATGACATTTTGAAATCTAGAATCCTTTTGAATACTAACGGTGCAAAGCAGCAACTCAGGCACAGAAATGCAAATGAATACACAAAAATACACAAAAATACACACTTTTACTGTTACCCAGTCAGCAAGACCAGGTGGGCCCAATTTGATTTGAAAGTGGGCAGAAAATGTGGGCCCCATCCGTGTTTGCCCACATTGGCTCAAGTGGGAACTCAGTGATTTGGCTTTCTATGCTAGCCCGCCACCCGATGAATAACGGGCTCGCTAGATCACTACAGCAGAGCTCGCTAGCTTAATACAGCAGAGCTTGCTAACTCAACACACCGAGGCATGCTAACTCTAAACAGCCGAGTTCACTTCAGCAGAGCTTGCTAGCTCAATACAGCGGAGCTCGCTAACTTGTTACAGCGGACTACGCTAGCTCGCTACACTGGAGTCTGCTACAGCAGAGCTCGCTAGCTCGATACACCAGTGCTCGCTAAATTGCTAGAGTGGAGCTCGCTACAGCGTAGCTTGCTAGTTTAATACAGTTAAGCTCGCTACAACGGAGCTTACTAACTTGCTACAGCAGACTTTGCTAGCTCGCTATATGGAGTCTGCTACAGCAGAACTCACTAGCTTGATACAGCGAAGTTTGATACACCGCAGCTCGCTAGCTTGCCACAGTGGAGTTCGCTAGCTTGTATAGTGGAGGTTGCTAGCTTGATACCCCTGAGCTTGCTAGTTCAATACAGCGGAGGTTGCTAGCTTGATTTAGCAGAGCTTACTAGCTTGATACACCAGAAGTGCTTGCTAGCTCAATACAACAAAGATCGCTAGCCTGCTACAGTGGAGCTTGCTACAGCAAGCACCCCAGCTTGCTAGCTTGCCAAAGTGGAGCTTGTTAGCTCCCTACAACGGAGCTTGCTAGCTTGATACAGCGGAGCTCGCTACAGCAGAGCTCGCTAGCTCGCTACACTAGAGTTTGCTACAGCAGAGCTCACTAGCTTGCTAGGGTGGAGCTCGCTACAGCAAATCTTGCTAGTTTAATACAGTAGAACTCACTACAACGGAACTTACTAACTTGCTACAGCAAACTTTGCTAGCTCGCTATATGGAGTCTGCTACAGCAGAACTCACTAGCTTGATACAGTGGAGCTCGCTAGCTAGTTACACCAGAGCTTGCTAGCTTGATACAGCGAAGTTTGATCCACCGCAGCTCGCTAGCTTGATACACCAGAGCTTGCTAGCTTGTAGCCATGGAGCTCGCTAGCTTGATACAGCAAAGTTTGATACACCACTGCTCGCTAGCTTGCCACAGTGAAGCTCGCTAGCTTTTACAGTGGAGCTTGCTAGCTTGTACAGTTTAGCTTGCTAGCTTGATACACCTGAGCTTTATAGCACAATACAACAAAGATCGCTAGCCTGCTATAGTGGAGCTTGCTACAGCAAGCACCCCAGCTTGCTAGCTTGCCACAATGGAGCTCATTAGCTCCCTACAATGGAGCTTGCTAGCTTGATACAACTTGATACAGCGGAGCTCGCTACAATGGAGTTTGCTACAGTAGAGTTCACTAGCTCGGTACATCGGAGCTTGCTAGCATGCTTAGCCGTCCACCAGAAGGCTGGCTAGCATAGCGGGCCTACCCACTGGGTGTCCACGTAAACCAGTGTGGGCAAACACAGGTGGGCCCACCACAGAAACTGCAGGCAAACCCAATTTTTGGCCACATTTTCTTCCACTTTTAAACCACTCGGCTTTGCTGGATGGGTATAAACTGAAAACGTTTTTTTTTGTGTTTTTATCTTTGATGTTTTAACTCTGATCACACATTTGCATGATGTGATGACATTGCAAATAACATCCCACCCACTCCTTTGAAAAACATTTGCATGATGACAGTTGGTGGAAAGTTTCTCACACGTTTTTACAGGATTTATCAAATGGAACTTCTTGTGTTTTTCATTCCGAGTTGGAACATTAATCATAGACGTATTTAATCTCGGAAGAACTTCATGCACAAAGTGAATCTGAATACAGTTTTGTCACTGTTCTGTAAAGCCCAGAAGTAAAGATTTTTTTTTACCTTACTTTTCATAAACTCCTCTAGTCGAAACAAAAACATAAACTCAAGAATGTTATAACTTCTTTTGAACACACCCACATTTGCATAACCCACACAGGGAGCAGCTGCAACTCAGAACTGCTGTTTGCTGTGTTTTGTCAGCAAGTTTAACTGAAACAGCAACTGTAATTACAATTGCTCAAGAGCCAACAGACCAAAAAAAAAAAATAAAAAAGGGAAAACGCAACTGAACACAGACAGTTTCCCTTCAGATCCTTCACGTGCACACCTCGCCCGCAGGTGACTGCAGATTGTAGAAAATCTTCATTTTTGAGTTTCCTCTGGCTGTTTTTTAAAAAAAATATTCCTAAATATTTAATGATTTACTCAATCTTGACTGCTAATTTGGACGTTTTTATAGCAAATGCTGAATACAAAATTGATGCACTTTTGTCAAAGTGCATGAAAGGCAAACAGCCGGCAGGAACCAGGAAGCGAGGACAAGTACTAACTCATCCAAACAGGTAATCTGCAAAGTGGACGCCTAACTGCCATTGTTACGAAAGCCTGCACAAAGTTCACTTCTTCCTTCATGACGAGACAAGCTCCCACACTCTCACATCTCCATGTACCTGCAGGACAGTAAAAAAAAAAAAGTTTTGTTTCTGTAACAGGTTTTTGAATCTCAAATGAAGCAGCCCAGCATCCCGCCGTTTATCTGGAAACAACAGCCAATCCGTCTCGGCGCCTTTTGTTTCCTTTCTCCGCTTCTCTTTTCTTTGTCCCCCTCTCATTTTGAACCTTCTCTTTTATTTTATTTGTTTCTGAACCTTTTCTGTAAGTCCTTTTTTTTTAACTCTACGCCCCCTCCTCCTCCTCCTCCTCCAACCATTTCTTCTCCACCCTTCTGTTCTTCGATCCCTGACTCAACTTTCACATTCCTGGAGCATTCCTGCAGGATTAGCCTTTAGCATTCTCAGGCTATGCAGAGGCCAGCACCCCCCACTGCCGCCCCCTCCCACTGTGACGGTGGCAGGCATGAACAGACGACAGATAAAAGGTGTGTGTGTGTGTGAGAGACTCTTATCCTCTCACTTTCTTTCATCGCCCTCCTCCTCGCCTGCAGCTCCGCTTCCACTATGATCAGCTTCCATCACGTTCAACAGGCTTCACGTGCAAAAACCAAACTGACACAAATGAAAAAGCACTGGTTTGATCGTCACCTTTTCATGCAAACTTCTGCTTTGAACGAAAAATTAAAATTCAAAAACATGCAAATGTGGGAAAATCCAACTGAAGGTTATAATGTTTAAACTTGAGTGTCTCAAAACGTACAGATAGAGTTTAGGAATGGTTCAAAACAGCACGAAATGGATTTGCATTTATGCAAAACGAGGAGGCCAGAACATCTGCTTCCAGAGTAAGACGTAAAAATCTTTCGTATTTAAGTTGTTTTTTTTGTCTGAGTAAACGGTTTGGAAACTGCTTCCATCTCCACCCCTCCGACCTCAGCACTTTCTTTTGCATTTCATTGCTGACAAGGGAGCTGTTGAAGAAACAAAATGGGATTCAGTTATGCAACAATCACAAATCTTAAAAAAATCGTGTGTTAATGTCACAATATATTTCACTCATACAACTTATTTTGAATTGACATAAAACCTTAACTTGGATTTAAGAGAAAACTAATTTAAACATGAAGTATGAAGGATTCTAGTTTGGTGTTTCTGATGTTTTTGTTCATGTTTAGTTAAGAAACGTCCAGATTCATGTTAATAATCATTCACAGTCTGAGTTTATCCATTAAATGTTTAACCCTAGAACGTTAAACATTTTTAACCCTAAAAACAATTTTTTACCCAATATAAAATACCCAATAAAAAGTATTTCTCATTAAAAATAGATCAAATATGACAATATATGATGAATTTAAGTAGTTTTCTTTTATTTTAAACTGTGCTTAATGCAACACAGTGGAGAAAAAAATCCTAAGAACATGCTTGAAAATGACTGAAAAACTAGGAATTTGAGAAGAAAAAATTCCTAAAAAAATAAATAATGATACTGTACACTTGGCCTTTGGTCCACTCACTCCTGGGACATGTGAGAATTTACCCAGAGAACCAAAACACTAAAAAAATGCAACAAATTTAAAATAATGTACTATTACTTGAGTGAAAATCCCCCAGTGATAGTACTCTAGGGTTAAAGGGTAACCAAACAGGCCAGATTGCCAAAAGGGGGGCGGGGCTAGTGGAGGTGTGGCTTGGCTCTATGATTTAATATACCACGACATCAATCCTTTTGATGGCGTTTTGAGAAAATTGGTTGAAAAATGAGGGAGCTAGCCCGATTTTTGTGGTTGACGCTGTTTGTCGTACATTGAAACAGCTGCGCTCTGTTGATGCGACTCAATGTGTAGCAATGGCGCCTGTGGGCGCACGTCTCTCTCTATAGCAGCGAAGGTTAGGAGAAACCTGTGTCTTAAAGTGGCAAAATGCTGCTAGCGTCATAGCTAATAACGACTTCCATAGACAGTTATTTCAGTCATTTCTTTTGTCATTTTGATGCTTTTTTCTAAGCACGTTCTTTATAATCCTATTTTTTTTAAGATATTTTTTTTATTTATGGCCAGTAATTCGAGTTGATCAGTAAAAGCATGCCGTTCCTGCTGGCCCCGCCTCCAACGTTGGATTGAAAGATTTCCCCGATCTGCTTTCAGTGGGAGGGGCAACCCGGAACAAGCTCACTCGTGATTGGTGACAGCAGTTCCTCTGAAAATGTGCGTCAGACCGACTCGGACGAATCGCTGTCGAGATATGACGAAACAGGAAGTGACGGTGAAGGCTTTGATCTGTAATGCATTTTCTCAACACTCGCTATGTCCAGTTCTTATTTACAGTCTATGGTCAGTACTCAACACATATTTTCATTCATTCATTTTTATTCACTGGAAAAACATAAAAATAATACATTTTAACAACACAAGGGATCTTTTGTGGAGGAGATAAAGGGAAGAAGTATGAAGAAAACGTATTTTTCTGCCCTCCTCCACTTTCAATTTTAAATAAAAACCATCCATACGTCAAATCTGAGTCCCTGATTGGTCAATTTAGCCTTTAAATGTGTTTAATGGCAGCATGTTTTGTACCTAGAGCCCAAAAATGGTGTTAGAAACTTGCATTGCGTGAATACACGTATAGGCTTTTCATTGAAAGTATTCACCTAATTGTGTTTTTTACAGTAAAACATGCAATAGTTTTTCAAAGTAAAGTAAAATAACAGAAGTAAAATGGTCAAATTCAATATTCAGAGACCACAATCGAACATCTCTACTCAGCTTCTTCATATCTGATTTGTTAATATAACCTTTCAAGCCTGAAGTGAAGCGCTATGAGGTAATCGCGGCCTCTTTCCTGTTAGTTCTTGTCTTCCTATAAGGGGGGCTTTGTGTCGAGTCAGTGTTACAAGCCAAACTAGTAGCACTGGCCCACCACATGTGGAAACACTCACATCACCTCCCAGGATAAAGTACTTGGCAGAGACAGACATGAGGAGGGGCGAGAGGGAAGGACGATGAGTGTGTATTGGTGGAGTGGCGAGCAAATATCAGTTTTCTTCAAAATAAAAGCATGATCAGAGCCAGGGACACGACTCAAGAACCTCTCAGCTGTTTCCCCCCCTTTTTTTCACGTTTCAGCTCTGTAAATTCACAGCACATGATTCAGTTCTTCTACATCCCAAAGGGTGACGGGGGTCCTTAAGATCCCAACATCTGTCCATCCCATCCCGTGAACCTGAGCGCCGTTTACCCATGCTGACAGCAACATTTGCAAGAACGGGAATGATATCCAAGGGAGTATTCCTACTCCCCGGTGCCTCCTTAAAGCTCCGGATTATGTGGGCCAGTTGGTTGAGAGACATGAAGCGTCGCCGTTCTGTGATCCGCTGGGCTTCCGGAAGTATGTTGGGAAATGTGCGGGGGATCAGTGCTGGATGCCCCTATGGAGGGGCATCAGTCGGCTGGGTTGTTTGGCTGGAATGTGACTCAGGAAATCCATAATGTGGTCGGCCGTATGTGCAGTCTGGATGACTTTTGTCTGAGAGGAACTGAGGAAACGGATATGGAAGAAGGTGATGGAAGTGAGGACGAGAACACAAGCTCTTTGTCAAGCCGCCCGACATGTTATATTTTTTATGAATTTGCCATATTTTGTCACTATAACCAGATTACAACCTTAAAGGGTCACCAAACAGGGCGGTTGGGCTTGGATCTATGATTGACAGTAACAGCTTTATGTAGCTGTAACTAGAGATAAAACAAATGTAAATTACCACACCGTCAATCATTTTCTAAGCTTTAGTTTGAGTTTTATGAAAATCGGTTAAAAAATGAGGGAGCTAACCATTTTTGTGGTTGATTCTTACATTGAAACAGCTGCGTTCTGTTGACGTGACTCAATGGGTAGCAATGGCGCTAGCAGCCAATAGGCAAGCGCCAATCCAGTTATTTATATCAATGCTATAGACCAGAGGTCTGCAACCTGCAGCTCCAGAGTGGAGCTCTGGCTGAATTAAAAATAAAATAGTAGTAATTTTCAAAAAACTTTGAGCTTAGCTTCTATTTTAGCCACATGCTAATGTTCTTTGCTACTAGTTTGTTTTCTACTGGGATTTTTAGGCTAATTTAGAGTTTAGCTTCTATTTTAGCAACATGCTAATGTTTTTTGCTAGTTTGTTGTCTACTGGGATTTTTAGGCTAATTTAGAGTTTAGCTTCTATTTTAGCAACATAATTAAATTTTTGGTTAATTTAGTTTACTGAGGAATTTGGGCTATTTTGGAGTTCAGCTAGTAGTTGAACCACGAGCTAGCTTTTTTTTCGGCTTACTGGCCCCCAAAGAGTTTTTTTTTAATACTAATTTGGAGTTTAGCTAATATTTTAGCAATATGCTAACATTTTTTTTCTAATTTGTTGTCTACTGCCGGTTTTTTAGGTTAATTTAGAGTTTAGCTTTTATTTGAGCAACATGTAACATTTATGGACCATTTAATTTACTGAGGAATTTTATGCTAATTTGGATTTCAGCTTATAATTAAGCAAAAAACTAGCTTTTTCTGTAATTTGACCTCTACTAAAGGTAAAAATGAAGAAAAAAATCCCATTTTGAGATATAGTAGTTTCTTTTTTTTTTTTTTTTAAATGCCGCTAACATCATAGCTAGTAAAGGCTAACATTTTAAACAAACAATTTTTAGTGAAATATTCATTAAATCCATTACTAGGACTGAGTTTGCTGGATATAATCCCAGGTACACTCAATATGTGTTCGCTGACTTCCAAGTCTACTGGAAAGTTGTGCAAGTCAGTAGATTTTTGACAGCTACGAGTCATGCTAAAGCTAACGACCGACTCAAGAATCAAAAATGGGCGGGGCTTTTACACTGGAGCTGTAGAGCAGGATGACATCAAACTTTTGGACCAATCACAAAATTCAACTGCAATATCTCGTTTCAACCTTTAGGGGGCACCACACATGCAGTTTTTGACTATATTTTTTTTGAATTAAACAAGTTTAATTTGTCTAAAAAATTGGCGACAACACTTTTATAGCCAAAAAAAAGTTGATTTACCGATTGGTTTAATTAGTTCTCATATTTCATTTCCATGTTGAGCCAACTTATGGTTGATTAATTATTATTGTCCCAAAGAAGATCCTTAAAGGGTTTGATCTAAAGAGTATCATCCAGAATTTCAGAGGGAATAAATGAAAAAACCCATTCATTACAGCTAATAGTGTGGAAAATATAAATATAGATATGCTTTAAATCCATCCAAGAAATCCATGAGCCCTTTGAAAGGTGGTGAAAAGAATCTCTGTACTGTAAGCACCATTTTACCAGTGGTTGGTGTGTAAAGTGGCAGAAGAAGAAAGGAATCATATTAGAAAAAAGGCAGAGAATTACCCAGCTAGCAGAGAACGATTGATATGAAGAACATCTGCTGAACATTCAGTGGAGGTGTTTTATATCAGCTAATATATTTTCTTTTGTCCACTGATGCCAATTCAAGCACACTGAAGCCTTTTTTATGGTTGTACAACCTTTTACTTATTTCCAATTTGAAATGAAAACATTTAAGGTATTCCGTAAAAAGTAGAAGACGAGATTACTTTAATACAAAACTGGCTCATTCAAGTGTTTTCTAATGTCTCTTTGTAGGGAAATTCTAGTATTTATTTTGAAAATATATTTAGAGTTGTTTAAAAATCCTTGTTTTTGTTTGCGACTTCATTCCTGGTTTTTGTTCCTGTGTTTGTGTTCGGTGTCTTGTGGTACTTTTTAGGTACACAGCAGCAGCATTGCTCGGCTCTTCTATGGTCGTAGTTGTTTTTCATGACAACCTTGATTCACGTCAATGTGGATGAGGTCATTGTGTCTTCTGTGTCAAGAAAAAGACAAGAGAATATGCAGAAACTTAGAGACAACATTCATTTAACTCCATCTTGTGCAAGCTTGCTAGCAGTCATCATCTAGAGCACGTGTAAAGTTGAGGCCCGGGGGCCGGATCCGGCCCTCCGGGTAATTATGTTTTATTGGTATTGATGGCCCGATGTTAGCTGGCGCTTTTTTCTAGCTTGTAAAATTTTGACAAAAAAAATGTTATGGTGAGTAAAATATTGAAAGTTTTCTTAAGTTTTATTCTGGAATAATATTCCAGTCTTTTTATTATTAATAATTATGTTAAAAAGTTACAGTTTTAAAGCACTAAGGCAGTTTAGCTAATATTTCATCTACATGCTAGCTGCTTTGGTTAATTTCAGCTTTTTAAAAAAAAATTTAGACTGTTTTGGAGTTTGGCTAGTATTATATGTGAGCTGTTTTGGCTAATTTAGGCTTTTTTCAGGTTTTCTAGACTAATTTGAAGTCTAGCTTTTTTAGCTACATGCTAGCTGTTTTGGCTACCTAGGTTTTTTTAGGCTAATTTGGCATATATCTAATATTTTTGTTTCAGCTTTTCCGTTTCAGCATTTTCAGCCATCAGTTTCAAGATTTTCAGCTATCAACTTCAGTGCTCTTAGCTATCAGTTTCAGGATTTATAGATATTCAATTCAGCGTTTTCAGCTATCAGTTTCAAGATTTTCAGTTATTAACTTCAGAGTTTTCAGCTATCAGTTTCAAGATTTTCAGCTATCAACTTCAGTGCTCTTAGCTATCAGTGTCAGGATTTATAGATATTCAATTCAGCGTTTTCAGCTATCAGTTTCAAGACTTTCAGCTATTAACTTCAGAGTTTTCAGCCATCAGTTTCAGGATTTTCAGCTATCCACTCCAGTATTTTTAGCTATCAGTTTCAAGATTTTCAGCTATCAACTTCAGTGCTCTTAGCTATCAGTTTCAGGATTTATAGATATTTAATTCAGCGTTTTCAGCTATCAGTTTCAAGATTTTCAGCTATCAACTTCAGAGTTTTCAGCTATCAGTTTTAGGATTTTCAGCTATCAACTTCAGAGTTTTCAGCTATCAGTTTTAGGATTTTCAGCTATCAACTTCAGCATTTTTAGCTATCAGTTTCAGGATTTTCAGCTATCAACTTCAGCATCTTTTAGCTATCAGTTTCAGCTTTTCAGCCATCAATTTCACCATCTTCAGCACCAGCATCTTGAGCTGCTAAATTCAGCTTAAAGCATTCACACAAGCATTATCCATAATCCATTATAGTAATAGATTTTTGGCTCCTTATGCGATTGAGTTTGACACCCTGGTCATGACTGCAAACTATCATCATTAAGTATTTAAAAAAATAATTTGTGCTTGTAGATTCTTTTTTTATGTCAGCAGCTAGATCCTCTCTTTGAGAGGTGGTGTGGCGGCACAAGTTACCATAAGCCTAAGCCCCCTGCAG